>NC_041387.1:470844869-470863473 GCF_002162155.2 Triticum dicoccoides | reverse complement strand
ATGAATAGTGAGCGGTGGCGTTGCCTCTGGATGAACAGGACCCCGTGGTGTGGAGGGCTGGATGAACAGTAGACGGTGGAGGGATGGCCGTGGAGGGGTGGTTGAACAGGACCCCGTGGTGTGGAGGACTGGATGAACAGTAGACGGTGGAGGGCTGGATGAACAGTAGACGATGGAGGGGTGGTTGAACAGTAGCCGGTGGAGTAGCGCGCGGTGGAGGCTGGATGGACAGGAGCCCGTGGAGGCTGGAGGAGGTCGACGGTAGCCCGTGGAGGCTGGAGGAGGTCGACGGTGGAGATGAACAGTATCCCGTGGAATCCCGTTTTGCGGTACGCCACACCCCTCCCGATGAACAGGACCCCCGTTTCGACCGTAGCGCTCCAACACAAGTCCGTTTCATCCGTTTTGCGGTACGCCACACCCCTCCCGATTAACAGGACCCCCGTTTCGACCGTAGGAGGTCCGTTTCGTCCGTTTTGCGGTACGCCACACCCCTCCCGATCAACAGGACCCCCGTTTCGACCGTAGGAGGTCCGTTTCCTCCATTTTGCAGTACGCCACACCCCTCCCGATCAATAGGACCCTGTTCCAAACATAGGAGGTCTGTTTCCTCCATTGTGCGGTACGCCAGGCCTCGTTTCCATCGCCTGTTCCGTCCAAGCCCTCCCGGTGAACACGACCACGCATTCCGTTCTGAACCAGCCGGTTGGCTCCCCATGAACACGACGACGACGCTGTTTCTCCGTTCTGACCCATTTATGTACGTATGCGCGAGTAGGCGTTCGAGACCCTGCTCGTATGTACATACGTGGCCGTATTTTCTTTCTTGCACCCTCGCCGTTGTACGTACGTGTACATGCTACGTGTGTGCCTCTACTATGACACGTGCGCGCCTCTACAACGACCAGTATGTACGTACACGTTCGTGACCAGAATGACAACCCTACGTACGCTTCGACCAGGTGGGTCCCGACTGTCAGGCACTTCCTTGCATGCGAAGATGTAGCTGGTGGGTCCCAGCAGTCAGGGGGCGAATCATTTTTTTTTTGCCCGGACGCACTTCCTTGCGTGCGAAGATGTAGCTGGTGGGTCCCAGCAGTCAAGGGAAATGTTTTTTTCGCGAAATACGGTGGCCCGTCCGGTGGGTCCCCGCTGTCAGGTGGAGGAATAATTATTTTGCGTGTAATAAGGAGGCACTTCCTTGCTGTGGCCATGGACCCAGCTGTCAGCCTCTCCACGTACAGTCCACGTCCGATGGAAGCCATTCCTTGACCACGTTGACCACGCGCGCCAAGAGCACCAGGACGATGGACGACAGCGAGGCCTAGGAAGGGGACGACGCGGAGCCGGGGAAGACGCGACAGTGGATGCCCACGCGTAGAGGAGTACGAGGGTTCACTGGTTCGCTGCGGTGTGAAGCTGCCATCTCCGCAGAATAACAGGGGGTGTGGGTGAGTAGAGGGATGGCCTGGCCAGTGGTGGGAGTAGTAGGGCGCGGTGATGTTGGGGAACGTAGTAATTTCAAAAAAATTCCTACGTACACACAAGATCATGGTGATGGTATAGCAACGAGAGGGGAGAGTGTCCGTCCATGTACCCTCGTAGACCGTAAGCGGAAGCGTTATGACAATGCGGTTGATGTAGTCGTACGTCTTCACGATCCGACCGATCCAAGCACCGAACGTACGGCACCTCCGAGTTCAGCACACGTTCAGCTCGATGACGATCCCCGGGCTCCGATCCAGCAAAGCTTCGGGGATGAGTTCCGTCAGCACGACGGCGTGATGACGATGATGATGCTCTACCGGCGCAGGGCTTCGCCTAAACTCCGCGACGATATGACCGAGGTGGAACAGAGTGGAGGGGGGCACCGCACACGGCTAAGGAACGATCCATAGATCAACTTGTGCTGTTGTGCCTAGAGGTGCCCCCCTGCCCCCGTATATAAAGGAGCCACGGGGAGGGGTTTGGCCGGCCAGGAGGGGCGCGCCAGGAGGAGTCCTCCTCCCACCGGGAGTGGGACTCCCCCCCTTCCTTGTTGGAGTAGGAGACAAGGAAAGAGGGGGAGAGGAGGAAGGAAAAGGGGGCTGCACCCCTTGTCCAATTCGGACCAGAGGGGGGCTGCGCCCCTCCTTCCTTTCGGCCTCTCTCCTCTATTCCCGTATGGCCCAATAAGGCTCATATACTCCCCGGCGAATTCCCGTAACTCTCCGGTACTCCGAAAAATACCCGAATGACTCGGAACCTTTCCGAACTCCAAATATAGTCGTCCAATATATCGATCTTTACGTCTTGACCATTTCGAGACTCCTCGTCATGTCCCCGATCTCATCCGGGACTCCGAACTCCTTCGGTACATCAAAACTCATAAACTCATAATATAACTGTCATCGAAACCTTAAGCGTGCGGACCCTACGGGTTCGAGAACTATGTAGACATGACCTAGAACTATTCTCGGTCAATAACCAATAGCGGAACCTGGATGCCCATATTGGTTCCTACATATTCTAGGAAGATCTTTATCGGTCAAACCGCATAACAACATACGTTGTTCCCTTTGTCATCGGTATGTTACTTGCCCGAGATTCAATCGTCGGTATCCAATACCTAGTTCAATCTTTACCAGCAAGTCTCTTTACTCGTTCCGTAATGCATCATCCCGTAACCAACTCATTTGGTCACATTGCTTGCAAGGCTTATAATGATGTGCATTACCGAGAGGGCCCAGAGATACCTCTCCGACAATCGGAGTGACAAAACCTAATCTCGAAATACGCAAACTCAACATGTACCTTCGGAGACACCTGTAGTACTCCTTTATAATCACCCAGTTATGTTGTGACGTTTGGTAGTACCCAAAGTGTTCCTCCGGTAAACGGAAGTTGCATAATCTCATAGTTACAGGAACATGTATAAGTCATGAAGAAAGCAATAGCAATATACTAAACGATCAAGTGCTAGGCTAACGGAATGGGTCATGTCAATCACATCATTCTCCTAATGATGTGATCCCGTTAATCAAATGACAACTCATGTCTATGGTTAGGAAACTTAACCATCTTTGATTAACGAGCTAGTCAAGTAGAGGCATACTAGTGACACTATGTTTGGCTATGTATTCACACATGTATTATGTTTCCGGTTAATACAATTCTAGCATGAATAATAAACATTTATCATGAAATAAGGGAATAAATAATAACTTTATTATTGCCTCTAGGGCATATTTCCTTCAGTCTCCCACTTGCACTAGAGTCAATAATCTAGTTCACATCGCCATGTGATTTAACACCAATATTCATATCTGTATATGATTAACACCCATAGTTCACATCGTCATGTGACCAACACCCAAAGGGTTTACTAGAGTCAATGATCTAGTTCACATCACTATGTGATTAACACCCAAAGAGTACTAAGGTATGATCATGTTTTGCTTGTGAGAGAAGCTTAATCAACGGGTCTGTCACATTCAGAGGCGTATGTATTTTGCAAATATTCTATGTCTTCAATGCTCTGCATGGAGCTACTCTAGCTTAATTGCTCCCACTTTCAATATGTATCCAGATTGAGACTTAGAGTCATCTGGATCAATGTAAAAGTTTGCACCGATGTAACTTTTACAACAAACTCTTTTATCACCTCCATAATCGAGAAACATCTCCTTAGTCCTTACTAAGGATATTCTTGACCACTGTCCAGTGATCTACTATTAGATCAAAATTGTATTTCTTTGTCAAACTCAGAGCAAGGTATACAATAGGTCTGGTTCACAGCATAGCGTACTTTATAGAACCTATGACTGAGGCATAGGGAATGACTTTTCATTCTCGTTCTATTTTCTGCCATGGTCGGGTCTTGAGTCTTACTCAACTTCATACCTTTGCATCACAGGCAAGAACTCCTTCTTTGACTGTTCCATTTTGAACTATTTCAAAAAATTTATCAAGGTAAGTACTCATTGAAAAATCTTATCAAGCGTCTTGATCTATCTATATAGATCTTGATGCTCAATGTGTAAGAAGCTTCACCGAGGTCATGCTTTGAAAAACTCTTATTCAAGTATCCTTTCATGCTATCCAGAATTTCCATATCATTTCCAATTAACAATATGTCATCCACATATAATTTTAGAAATGCTACAGAGCTCCCACTCACTTTCTTGTAAATACAGGCCTTTCCAAAAGTCTGTATAAAACCATATGCTTTGATCAACACATCAAAGCGTATATTCCAACTCCGAGATGCTTACACCAGTCCATTGATGGATCGCTGGAGCTTGCACATTTTGTTAGCACCTTTCGGATCAACAAAACCTTCTGGTTGTATCATATACAACTCTCCTTTTTAGAAAAACCATTAAGGAATGCAGTTTTGACATCCATTTGCCAGATTTCATAAAATGTGGCAATTGCTAACATGATTCAGACAGACTTAAGCATTGATACGAGTGAGAAAATCTAATCGTATTCAACATCTTGAACTTGTCGAAAACCTTTCGCAACAAGTCGAGCTTAGTAGATAGTAACACTACTATTAGTGTCTGACTTCCTCTTGAAGATCCATTTATTTAACATGGCTTGCTGATCATCGAGCAAGTCAATCAAAGTCCATACTTTGTTCTCATACATGGATCATATTTCAGATTTTATGGCCTCAAGCCATTTCGCAGAATCTGGGCTCATCATCGCTTCCTCATAGTTTGTAGGTTCATCATGGTCTAGTAACATGACTTCCAGAACAGAATTACCGTACCACTCTGGTGCGGACTGTACTTTGGAAGACCTACGAGGTTCTGTAGTAACTTGATCTGAAGTTTTATGATCATCATCATTAGCTTCCTCACTAATTGGTGTAGGAATCACTGGAACTGATTTCAGTGATAAACGATTTTCCAATTCAGGAGAAGGTACAATTACCTTATCAAGTTCTACTTTCCTTCCACTCACTTCTTTCGAGAGAAACTCCTTCTCTAGAAAGGATCCATCTTAGCAACAAATATCTTGCTTTCGGATATGTGATAGAAGGTGTACCCAACAGTTTCCTTTGGGTATTCCATGAAGACGTACTTCTCCGATTTGGGTTCGAGCTTATCAGGTTGAAAACCTTTTTCATATAAGCATCGCAACTCCAAGCTTTAAGAAACGACAACTTTGGTTTCTTGCTAAACCACAGTTCATAAGGCGTCGTCTCAACAGATGTTGATGGTGCCCTATTTAAAGTGAATGCAGCTGTCTCTAATGCATAACCCCAAAACGATAGTGGTAAATCGGTAAGATACATCATAGATCGCACCATATCCAATAAAGTGCGGTTACGACGTTCAGACACACCATAACGTTGTGGTGTTCCAGGTGGCGTGAGCTGTGAAACTATTCCACATTGTTTTAATTGAAGACCAAACTCGTAACTCAAATATTTGTCTTCGCAATCAAATCACAGAAACTTTATTTTCTTGTTATGATGATTCTCCACTTCACTCTGAAATTCTTTGAACCTTTCAACTATTTCAGACTTATGTTTCATCAAGTAGATATACCCATATCTTCTCAAATCATCTTGTGAAGGTCAGAAAATAACGATACTTGCCACGAGCATCAACACTCATTGGATCGCATACATCGGTATGTATTATTTCCAATAAGTCAGTAGCACGTTCCATTGTTTCGGAGAACGGAGTTTTAGTCATCTTGCCCAAAAGGCACGGTTCGCAAGCATCAAATGATTCATAACCAAGTGATTCCGAAAATCCATCTTTATGGAGTATCTTCATGCGCTTTACACCGATATGACCCAAACGGCAGTGCCACAAATAAGTTGCACTATCATTATTAACTTTGCATCTTTTGGTTTCAATATTATGAATATGTGTATCACTACGATCGAGATCCAATGAACCATTTTCATTGGGTGTGTAACCATATAAGGTTTTATTCATGTAAACAGAACAACAGTTTATTCTCTTACTTAAATGAATAACCGTATTGCAATAAACATGATCAAATCATATTCATGCTCAACGCAAACACCAAATAACACTTATTTAGTTTCAACACTAATCCCGAAAGTATAGGGAGTGTGCGATGATGATCATATCAATCTTGGAACTACTTCCAACACTCATCGTCACTTCCCCTTCAACTAGTCTTTGTTTATTCTGCAACTCCCGTTTCGAGTTACTAATCTTAGCAACTAAACTAGTACCAAATACTGAGGGGTTGCTATAAACACTAGTAAAGTACACATCAATAACATGTATATCAAATATACTTATGTTCACTTTGCCATCCTTCTTATCCGCCAATCACTTGGGGTAGTTCCGCTTCCAGTGACCAATCCCTTTGCAGTAGAAGCACTTAGTCTCAGGCTTAGGACCAGAGTTGGGCTTCTTCACTTGAGCAGCAACTCGCTTGCCGTTCTTCTTGAAGTTCCCCTTCTTCCCTTTGCCCTTTTCTTGAAACTAGTGGTCTTGTCTACCATCAACACTTGATGTTTTTCTTGATTTCTACCTTCGTCGATTTCAACATCACGAAGAGCTCGGGAATTGTTCTCGTCATCCCTGGCATACTATAGTTCATCACGAAGTTCTAGTAACTTAGTGATGGTGACTAGAGAATTCTGTCAATCGCTATCTTATCTGGAAGATTAACTCCCACTTGATTCAAGCGATTGAAGTACCCAGACAATCTGAGCACATGCTCACTAGTTGAGCGATTCTCCTCCATCTTTTAGCTATAGAACTTGTTGGAGACTTCATATCTCTCAACTCGGGTATTTGCTTGAAATATTAACTTCAATTCCTGGAACATCTCATATGATCCATGACGTTCAAAACGTCTTTGAAGTCCCGATTCTAAGCCATTAAGCATGGTGCACCAAACTATCAAGTAGTCATCATATTGAGCTAGCCAGACGTTCATAACGTCTGCATCTGCTCCTGCAATAGGTCTGTCACCTAGCGGTGCATTAAGGACATAATTCTTCTGTGCAACAATGAGGATAAACCTCAGATCACGGATCCAATCCGCATAATTGCTACTAACATTTTTCAACACACCGTTTTCTCTAGGAACATATCAAAATAAACATGTGAAAGCAACAACGCGAGCTATTGATCTACAACATAATTTGCAAAATACTACCAGGACTAAGTTCATGATAAATTAAAGTTCAATTAATCATATTACTTAAGAACTCCCACTTAGATAGACATCCCTCTAATCCTCTAAGTGATCACGTGATCCATATCAACTAAACCATGTCCAATCATCACGTGAGATGGAGTAGTTTTCAATGGTGAACATCACTATGTTGATCATATCTACTATATGATTCACGCTCGACCTTTCAGTCTCCGTGTTCCGAGGCCATATCTGTATATGCTAGGCTCGTCAAGTATGACCTGAGTATTCCGCGTGTGCAACTGTTTTGCACCCGTTGTATTTGAACGTAGAGCCTATCACACCCGATCATCACGTGGTGTCTCAGCACGAAGAACTTTCGCAACGGTGCATACTCAGGGAGAACACTTCTTGATAATTAGTGAGAGATCATCTTAAAATGCTACCATCAATCAAAGCAAGATAAGATGCATAAAGGATAAACATCACATGCAATCAATATAAGTGATATGATATGGCCATCATCATCTTGTGCTTGTGATCTCCATCTTCGAAGCACCGTCGTGATCACCATCGTCACTGGAGTGACACCTTGATCTCCATCGTAGCATCATTGTCGTTACGCCATCTATTGCTTCTACGACTATCGCTACCGCTTAGTGATAAAGTAAAGCAATTACAGGGCGTTTGCATTTCATACAATAAAGCGACAACCATATGGCTCCTGCCAGTTGCCGATAACTTCGGTTACAAAACATGATCATCTCATACAATAAAATATAGCATCACGTCTTGACCATATCACATCACAACATGCCCTGCAAAAACAAGTTAGACGTCCTCTACTTTGTTGTTGCAATTTTTACGTGGCTGCTACGGGCTTAGCAAGAACCGTTCTTACCTACGCATCAAAACCACAACGATAGTTTGTCAAGTTGGTCCTGTTTTAACCTTCGCAAGGACCGAGCGTAGCCACACTCGGTTCAACTAAAGTGAGAGAGACAGACACCCGCCGGTCACCTTTAAGCAACGAGTGCTCGTAGCGGTGAAACCAGTCTCGCGTAAGCGTACGCGTAATGTTGGTCCGGGCCGCTTCATCTCACAATGCCGCAGAACCAAAGTATGACATGCTGGTAAGCAGTATGACTTATATCGTCCACAACTCACTTGTGTTCTACTCGTGCATATAACATCAACGCATAAAACCTAGGCTCGGATGCCACTGTTGGGGAACGTAGTAATTTCAAAAAAAATCCTACGTACACGCAAGATCATGGTGATGGCATAGCAACGAGAGGGGAGAGTGTCCGTCCACGTACCCTCGTAGACCGTAAGCGGAAGCGTTATGACAACGCGGTTGATGTAGTCGTACGTCTTCACGATCCGACCGATCCAAGCACCGAACGTACGGCACCTCCGAGTTCAGCACACGTTCAGCTCGATGACGATCCCCGGGCTCCGATCCAGCAAAGCTTCGGGGATGAGTTCCGTCAGCACGACGGCGTGGTGACGATGATGATGCTCTACCGGCGCAGGGCTTCGCCTAAACTCCGCGATGATATGACCGAGGTGGAACAGAGTGGAGGGGGGCACCGCACACGGCTAAGGAACGATCCATAGATCAACTTGTGTTGTTGTGCCTAGAGGTGCCCCCCTGCCCCCGTATATAAAGGAGCCAGGGGGAGGGGTTCGGCCGGCCAGGAGGGGCGCGCCAGGAGGAGTCCTCCTCCCACCGGGAGTAGGACTCCCCCCCCCCCCTTCCTTGTTGGAGTAGGAGAGAAGGAAAGAGGGGGAGAGGAGGAAGGAAAAGGGGGCTGCACCCCTTGTCCAATTCGGACCAGAGGGGGGCTGCGCCCCTCCTTCCTTTCGGCCTCTCTCCTCTATTCCCGTATGGCCCAATAAGGCCCATATACTCCCCGGCGAATTCCCGTAACTCTCCGGTACTCCGAAAAATACCCGAATGACTCGGAACCTTTCCGAACTCCGAATATAGTCGTCCAATATATCGATCTTTACGTCTCGACCATTTAGAGACTCCTCGTCATGTCTCCGATCTCATCCGGGACTCCGAACTCCTTAGGTACATCAAAACTCATAAACTCATAATATAACTGTCATCAAAACCTTAAGCGTGCGGACCCTACGGGTTCGAGAACTATGTAGACATGACCTAGAACTATTCTCGGTCAATAACCAATAGCGGAACCTGGATGCCCATATTGGTTCCTACATATTCTAGGAAGATCTTTATCGGTCAAACCGCATAACAACATACGTTGTTCCCTTTGTCATCGGTATGTTACTTGCCCGAGATTCGATCGTCGGTATCCAATACCTAGTTCAATCTCGTTACCGGCAAGTCTCTTTACTCGTTCCGTAATGCATCATCCCGTAACCAACTCATTTGATCACATTGCTTGCAAGGCTTATAATGATGTGCATTACCGAGAGGGCCCAGAGATACCTCTCCGACAATCGGAGTGACAAAACCTAATCTCGAAATACGCCAACTCAACATGTACCTTCGGAGACACCTGTAGTACTCCTTTATAATCACCCAGTTATGTTGTGACGTTTGGTAGTACCCAAAGTGTTCCTCCGGTAAACGGGAGTTGCATAATCTCATAGTTACAGGAACATGTATAAGTCATGAAGAAAGCAATAGCAATATACTAAACGATCAAGTGCTAGGCTAACGGAATGGGTCATGTCAATCACATCATTCTCCTAATGATGTGATCCCGTTAATCAAATGACAACTCATGTCTATGGTTAGGAAACTTAACCATCTTTGATTAACGAGCTAGTCAAGTAGAGGCATACTAGTGACACTATGTTTGTCTATGTATTCACACATGTATTATGTTTCCGGTTAATACAATTCTAGCATGAATAATAAACATTTATCATGAAATAAGGAAATAAATAATAACTTTATTATTGCCTCTAGGGCATATTTCCTTCAGGTGAGGCCTCCGCCGCATCGCAGCCGGCCACGGGAAGCAGGAGCACGAGGCACGATCGGCGCTGGTTTGGGCGGCTGGAGTAAGAAGACCAGAGGTTGAAGAAGCACTACGGCCGTTGGATGAACATCGTACGATCACTGGAGCTAGAATCGTGCATATTGACTAAGTTGACAAAGCCCTTCGTCCCTGCTAACTTAGTAGGCCGACAAGTCAGCCTGCCACTATACTGGGTCCCAGCTAACAAGGGGAGTATTCATTTTTTTTGTGCGTAATAAGGAGGCACTTCCTTGCGTTCGAAGATATAGCTGGTAGGTCCGAGCTATCAGCGGCGGTAACGTTTTTTTCGTGAAATATAGAGGCCCTTTCGGTGGGTCCCTGATGTCAGGTGGAGGAATCATTATTTTGCGCGTAATAAGGAGGCATTTCCTTGCGTGCGGCCGTGGACCCAGCTGTCGGCCTCTCCACGTACAGTCCACTTCAGATGCATGTCGGTCGTTTACCACATTGACCAGGCCGCGCCGTGAGCACCAGGGCGGTGGACGACGGCGAGGCCTACGAAGGGAACGACACAAAGGCAGGGAAGACTCGGCGGTTGTTTCCCACGCGAAGGGGAGTACGACTGTACGAGGGTTTACTGGTTCGTCTGCCGTCGCCGGAGAATAACAACAGGTGTGGGTGAGTAGAGGGATGTCTAGGCCAGCGATGGGAGTATGGTGGGGCGGTGAGGCCTGCGCGGCAGCACAGCCGGCCGCGGGGAGGAGGGAGCAGGCAGTCCCGCCCGCGCTTGTTTGAGCGGCTAGAGCAGGAAGAGCAGAGATTGAAGAAACATGATGGCCGTTGGATGGACATCCAACAGTCAATGCTTGTGCGTCAACCTTTTTTTTAGGAAAGCCTCAAATCTGTGGAAAACAACATATAGCCCATTTGCCGTTATTTCTAATAATTTACAGCCCATTTGCTAATACTTAAGGGTTTTTTTGGAGCTCATATTCTTTTTGTTAGCATTACAGCCCATATTGTGGCCACGGTTAAAAAATTATACGAAATTTTGCATATTTCGGTGCGGTCCGAACTGTTTTTAATCCTAAAATTTTGACTCACATTCAAACTGATTTTAAAAATAAATGTATATAAATATAAAATCCAACAAATTATTCACGCATAAAAATTAATGTAATTTAAAATCTCAAAATGAAAAAAAGATATTTGAAACTACTTGCCGGTTTGATGTGTTTTAAAAATGTACAACTCATTTCTCATTATTGATAGGCCATTTTCTCGGCCAGCCAAATGAAGCTCTCCTCGTCTTGAAAGATTTGCAGCCCAACACGCCTGACAAAACGACTTACTTGGAAAATCACAAAAAAACTGGGCTGTGGCCTTGGACCCAGCTGTCAGCTTCTCCACGTACAGTACTCTTCCGATGGAAGTCGGTCGTTGACCACATTGACCACGCCGCGCCGAGAGCACCAAGGCGGTGGATGACGGCGAGGCTTGGGAAGGGGACGACGCGGAGCTAGGGAAGACGCGACAGTAGATGCCCACGCGGAGAGGAGTACGAGGGTTCACTGGTTTGGCTACGGCATGAGACTGCTGTCGCCGCAGAATAACAGGGGGTGTGGGTGAGTAGAGGGATACCCTAGGCCAGCGGTTGGAGTAGTAGGGGGGCGGTGAGGCCTCCGCAGCATCACAGCCGGCCACGAGAGGCAGGAGCATGCGGCACGACCGGCGCTGCTTTGGACGGCTGGAGCAAGAAGACCAGAGGTTGAAGAAGCACTATGGCCGTTGGATGGACATCATACGGTCACTGGAGCCAGAATCGTTCTATTGACTAAGCTGACAAAGCCCTCCGTCCTCGTGAACTTAGTAGGACCACAAGTTAGCCACCCACTATGGTGGATCCCAGCTAGCAGGGGGTATTCAGTTTTTGGTGCATAATAAGGAGGCACTTCCTTGCGTGCGAAGATATAGCTGGTGGGTCCGACCTGTCAGTGGGGGGAACGTTTTTTTTGTGAAATACAGAAGCCCTTCCCACGTACAGTGCACGTACAGTGCGTAATAAGGAGGAATTTTCCTTGCGTGTGACCATGGACCTCATGGGTCCCAGCCGTCAGGCTCTCCACGTACAGTCCTCTTTCAATGACTCTCGTATGTTGACCACGCCATGCCGAGCGCACCGAGGCGGTGCAGGACGGCAAGGCCCCAGACTAGAACGACCCAGAGATGGGGAAGACGCGGAAGTGGAGTCACAAATGGAGAGGAGTGGGAAACTTGACTGGTTCAGGTGCGGGGTGGGCCTACACTCGACAGAGAATAACAGGAGGTGCGGACTGGAGGTATGGCCTAGCCGTCAGCGGGGTAGCGTTTCGCTGAGGAGCGCAAAACAACGCCGCTGGACGCCGAAGGCTGGAGCAGGCGGTTCCTGCAGCGCTGGGGAAAGAAGAAGAGAGATTGAAGAAGAATGCCGGTCGTTGGATGTAAATCCAACGCCTTCTTAGGCTTCGACCTACTGGCCCACATGTCAGCCAGTCCATTTGTTTTTTTAGTCCATTTGGTGGGCTGGGTGAAACAATGATGTAGCATCTATGCAGCCCATTGAAATCCCATTTGCATTTTTCTCGAAATCCGCGGACTTGCTGGGCTGGGTGAAATATCATGTTGGGCTAGACAGAGAAATGTTATAAAAACATAAAAACATTATTGCACGTCAGTAAAATCTTTGCAAGCTTATGTACGCAATCACTAGGAGTTAACTTGGCAAGTTATATATAAACAATTATTATTATTATTTTGTAAGAACTTTTAACTTATGAAATAAAATATCATTTTAATTTGATGAGTTAATAGTACGTGGGGTGTTATTATTTTTTAGGCTAGACGTGGGACAGTTGAGTTGGTTCTAGGGGAAAGTACTGGGAGAAAACTTAGTTTACATCGAAAAAGAAAGTCGGAGAAAATTTAGAGACCTACTGGGTCCACCTGAGGAGAGGAATATGTTGGGAGGAAGGAGATTCAAAGCAGGGCAGCCGAGTGAACTAGTTTTTTTTTACGGACAAGTGAACTAGTTTACATACATAAGCAAATAGCCACTAAAAAAGCAATCAGGTTAATGGGTTCTTAAAAGAAATATTTCAGACAAAACAGATAATTACGACACATAGGCTAATGCATGAAACACTCAGATGATAAAGGTGCTTATAAATAGATAAACTACAACATCTAGACCTTCCTGGCATGCTTGATCATGACGCTGTAGTTATCCGTGTACTCGTCGGTTACGGGAAGCAGACACGCCCTCATGTCCAAGATCTGCGTGTACATGTCGTAGCATGCGTATGCGTCCTTGGCCGTGTAGGTTATGTAGGCTAGATTCAGAGGTACCTCCCATGTGTTCAGGTCGTCTTCTTTCATGTTGGCATATCAAGGGTCGATGATGGTCTCAGCGAGGTCAACCACGGAGTCCTTCTCCTGCCCGTTGCTGATGATCTTGTATTGCTTCTAGATGTCGACAAGCTTGTTGCACCAGATGGCCGAATCGTCGCGTTCTTCCTTCTCTCCACCGTAGCGAAGGTGCAGTCAGCGTTGCCGATGAAACGAGCGAATGCTCCAGAACCTGGTGCAGCCATAGGACTGAGGCGAGACAGAGCTTCACCGAGTCCGTATCGTTGGTGTACATCACATTCAACTTGGTGCAGCCATAGGACTGAACGGCGAACTAAATCCTTGCTGAAGTCCATATCCAGCAGGCTCACCCCTCGGATCGCCATGGGAGTCTCTGTGAGTGAACGAGTGTGTAGGCGGCGGCAGCAGTTCGTTTTTCAGCTCTTGGGGAACTGGATTCAACAGTAAGCTGAGCGTGTACAGGCGACAACAGTTACTACCCCTCCCTCATCCGCTGCACGCCCGGCAGAAGATGCACCCTCGGCGCATTCAAGCGCCTCCATTAAGAAACCTACTCCGGTCACACGTCGGTTCACGAGCGGGTCTGTATTGGTACTGTAATTATAGGAGTTAGTGGTCACTTTACTTAAATTTAATTAGCTTTAATAGAAATTTATACTTAAAACAAGCAATGCATTGGCTCGTTCTATCAGTGCCATGGGATCAACATGCACAACAATTAGAATTATTATTCTGAGGACGCACACGATCAGCACATTTGTCACACTTTCACAAAGATAATACTACCAAGTTTGAACTGTTTGTTATGGTTGCTGTCCTCTGCATCATCATGCCGTGTTTCCCAGCTTACAAGATTCAGAACCAACAAATAAGATCCAAATAATAAGTACAGCAAAGATGCCTACACATCTCATTGATTCCCATCTTGCAAGATTTAGAACCAACAAATAAGATCCAAATAATAAGTACAACAAAGATGCCTACACATCTCATTGATTCCCAGCTTGCAAGATTCAGAACCAACAAATAAGATTCAAATAATAAGTACAACAAAGATGCCTACACATCTCATTGATTCCCAGCTTGCAAGATTCAGAACCAACCCATTAGAGCCTTTTGATAAAGTGAATATCGGGATTAAATCCATCTTGGCTAGCCATGTAATACAATCGAAGAACTTGGCGAATGCTCTTGACCATCACTACATCTGTAGTTGAGTATTCCCGTTTGCACAGCATGTTTGCGCAACACAAACAAGGAGACAGGAAAGCATGATTTCACTTTAATAGCGGCCTCCTTGAACTCAACCTCTAGCTCCACTAGGATGAGGTCTGCCTGGAGTTCCATGATTCAATTCATGCGCCTTTTTCTGCGGTTCACCTGAAATGAAGCAAAGATTGCATCATTCAGCTAGCAAGAAGTACTTGCTCTTGTGAGCTGGCAGGTTCTTCTTTAGTAGTTGCACTAAAATTGAGGAACATTAAGGTTGGCTGTTCGGCTCATGTAAGGTGCAACTATAATTTTCTTATCCTTTTGTGCAGTTCCACTAAAATAAAGTGCCATTGTGGTGACAGTGACGGCTCCATCTTGCAAAGGCTAATAAAATGTTGCACGAGATTACCAGCAGAACTTGACAGAGATTTTGGAAACTCCAATCATCATTTTGTGCAGTTCCACGAAAATTGAGAGATGTTGCCCACATGACATTTTAGTTGAACTACATAAGACACTCATTCCAAAAAAAAGTGTTTTGTGCAGTTCACCAAAAGGTCACAATAGCAACAAGGTGAAATGGATATCCCTATCTGCACAAAATGATAGAAAGTAAACAGTTGCTGGTCAATAAGAATATACGAAACATATACAAAATGAAAAGAAGCATCTTAATTATGTTCATGGCAATCACGCAAGGACAATAGAAATTTTAAAACGTCAGCAATGCTTCATGTTACCAGAAGCATTACGATCAACAATGAGATTCCTCAGATATGGGATTACTTTAATGGTGGCATTGCTTGTTTACCAGACACAGTAAATCACTAGCAGCTAAAGAGTTGGTTTAAGGGCATGGGACCGTGGGGACAACAGGACACTCAACAGCGTAAAGGAGGAACTTACTTATCATACTGGGGAAAACAGCAGGAGTGCCATTTGTAACACAGTTTAATTGCATCTTATCACTAGAGGCATTAGATTAACAATAACACTGGTTAGACATGTCCCTAAGGTAACAGTGTGATCGCTTCATTTTACATGCGCCCTTACATTAACAACAGCAAAAGGTTGGTATAAGGACATGCGACAGTGGACGCATCAGCATAATGTACCTACAAGGAGGCATAAAGTGGTGATGCCGAGCTTGTTCACGCTATGTGAGGGCAGCAAACCTAATCCTGGAGACCTTTTACTATGTGAGGGTAGCAAATCTAATCCTGGAGACCTTTTACTATGTGAGGGTAGCAAATCTAATCCTGAGACCTTTTACTATGTGAGGGCAGCAAATCTAATCATGAGACCTTTTACTATGTGAGGGCAGCAAATCTAATCCTGAGACCTTTTACTATGTGAGGGCAACAAATCTAATCCTGAGACCTTTTACTATGTGAGGGCAGCAAATCTAATCCTAGACATACTCTGTTGACTTGTCCACCAGCCACCACTTTCTATCCTTTTTTCAACCAATAATAGATCTGTTCCTTATCCAGTTTGTACTGCATTTTCCCATTATTTCCCTTTTCAACCAAGAGACCGGTTGGGTATCCGGTCTCTACTACTTTCACCATATTATTTCCTCTTTGAATCAAGTCCTAGATTCATGCTACAACTTTCCCCCCTTTCTTTGTTGTTTGAACAAAGCCCTAGATTCAAATGCATGAAGTAGCTTTACCTCTAATAATACTAAAAATTTAGGTGGATTTGGAAGAGCTGATGGGAGTAGAAAAAGATGCACATGCAGACACGTGGGGAGCTGGGGCAGTAGAGCAAGGCCGCTTTCGAAGAACTTATACCTGAGGGTCGCCGGGATGTCGGCGGCGGCAGGTCGGATCTGCGGACAATACGGCACGGAGGAAGAAGGGTCGGAGGACCTCCCGAGCCGGCGCTGTGTCGGAGAGAACGACTCGGGCAGAGGATCGGGCCCCTCCGGCAGCTGTGGGTTTCCTCCCTCGGCGGCGATGACCGCGTGAACGATGCACCTTTTAGTCCTCTACACACACCGGCCAAAGGGATCCGGTCGGATCTGTGACCAGCGGTGAGCAGAGAGAAAATGTCGCTACCACTGTCTTGTTTATATCTGGAGAGGATGAGAGAATGAAGAGAGCAACCCTAGTAAAGCAAGCGCTCAGGCCCCTGCGTCCATATATAGTGGAGTGATTATCTTTTTTCTCTCCACAACAAGCATTTCAATTTGAGTACGTGGCATTAAAGAAAAGAAACTCTCTATTTAAGGTGACTACTCTACGACTCCTACTTACTACTACAGTATTGCTCACTTGTGCTCCCCGCCCCTCCATTCATTGAACAACCCCACGGGTGAATAAACATACAGTAAGTATTGTTTTTATATAGAACGAACAAGCTCGAACTATTTTCGCGTAGTTAAAAGTTGAGGGTGGGGCTTTTCCCGGGCAGTACGCGCGGCAGTTTTCGGGTAGGCGGTTGGACAGAGAGGCGAGGAGGGTGAGCGAGTGGGGCTGTGCGATTTGACGGCGCGTTACTGCTGGAAAGACTTGTGATATGACCACTCACTATAGTCATGAATTACTGGCGCTCCGACCGGGGTGATGCCCCCTTCCGTTCCGCGCTCTAATCTGGTGCATGACACGTCGACCCGGATGCTGGCTCTCCCACATGTCGGAGTAGTAAGAAGGAGCAAAGAATGATGTGGTATATACTAGTACTATACTACTCCCTCCGTTCCTAAATATAGGTCTTTGCAGAGATTTCACTATGGACCACATACGGAGAAAAATGAGTGAATCTACACATAAAATGCATCTATATACATCCGTATGTGGTCCATAGTGAAATATCTACGAGGACTTATATTTAGGAACGGAGGGAGTACTACTCAGGTCGGAGGAGTGCGAACCACGGCAGCCCAGTGAACCAGCCGTGCGAACCACGGTAGCCCAGTGAACCAGCAGTAGAAAACAATGTGGTGATATGGCCATAAAAAACAATGTGCTACAGTCCACACTGTAGCATGTACAGTAACACTCCTCTTTGTTTGGATCCCCGAGTTAGAGCTATTTTGGGTTAAAATAGCCTCAAATTATCGAAACAAGAGGGGTTAGTTTGAGCTAGTTTGCTCTAACCCAGCTAAAAAAACTAGCCCGGTGGAGAGGTTCTAATTGGGTTAGTTATCCTCGGGCCCACTATAAGAGAACTAAAAAAATCTCACCTGCCCGTACCAGATCGCTCCCCTAAAAAAATCTCACCTGCCCGCACCAGATCGCTCCCCCCCACTCTCGCACGACTCCTCTCTGTTCCCCATAGGGCCGCCCGCCCAAGCGCCGCTCGCCCTCTCTCTCCTCCGGCCGCCCTCTCCTTCCGGCCTCCACCGCCCTACTCCACTCGCCCTCTCCCTCCGACCTTCGAAGGTCGCCCCGCTCCCCCTTCACCAGTCATTTTTCTCCCTCTGTCGTGCGCGGCGGTGGCGCATCTACCAGGGAGGTCGCGAGAGGGGTGAGTTTGTTCGGTCCGTCCCTGTCTCACGGCTATATCATTGATCTTGCTTGCTCTAGCGCTAATTCTGATTTGGAAAAGTAGATTCTGGTCAAACTTGCTATAGATTTGCGGTGCGCGCATGGAATTGTTTGATGCTGCTTGAGGAGGTAATATATCTTTCTAGAGGCCCAAAGATTCAGGTCACCTTTCTAGGTATTTGAATTTCAGGCTTGCATTATTTGTAGAGGCCCAAAGATTCAGTTCACCTTTCTAGGTATTTCAATTTCAGGCTTGCATTGTTTCTAGAGGCCCAAAGATTCAGTTCACCTTTCGAGGTATTTGAGTTTCTGGCTTGCATTATTTCTAGGGGCCCAAAGATTCAGTTCGCCTTTCTAGGTATTTCAGTTCCAGGCTTGCATTATTTCTAGAGGCCCAAAGATTCAGTT
>NC_041387.1:470783853-470844473 GCF_002162155.2 Triticum dicoccoides | reverse complement strand
CAGTTCACCTTTCTAGGTATTTCAGTTTTAGGCTTGCATTATTTCTAGAGGCCCAAAGATTCAGTTCACCTTTCTAGGTATTTAAGTTTCAGGCTTGCATTATTTCTAGAGGCCCAAAGATTCAGTTCACCTTTCTAGGTATTTCAGTTTTAGGCTTGCATTATTTCTAGAGGCCCAAAGATTCAGTTCACCTTTCTAGGTATTTTATTTACAGGCTTGCATTTTTTCTAGAGGCCCAAAGATTAAGTTCCCAGTCGGCGGCAAGCGGCCCTGCTACCCATGCTGGTGTCGACCTCAACTCGCAAGGGCCGGCGTTGGAGGGGTTCCCGGGGCTTGGGCTCTACAGAGCCTTCCTCCAGAGCGACGATGGCGAGCTCCTCCCTCGGTGTGTGAGGGGCTCCGGGCTCCCTCCCTATTGTGAACGACTTCCGTGATGAGTTAGCTCATTCTTTGTTTCATGAAGTGTTTTTTTTATTTTGTGAAGCTTGATTGACGACTTGTATGTTTAAGTGGGATATCTCATTTGTATGGACAAAGTAAAAATTATCATGTTTTGCATGCTTGATTTGTATAGATGGTTCGTTTATGTCAATTGTGAGTGGGAGGAGGCCACAGAAGAGCCAGCCACACCAAGAGGGTGCTTGGATCCAAGGGACTTATTTTAGTCTGACTAAAAATAGGGCCCAAAGTAGTCAAATGATTGAGATAGAGCATTTATTGTCAATCTAACCCTGCCATCCATACACCTCTTTGGTTTAGAGTTAGTTCAGGGTTAGAATCTAACTCTAACCTCTAACTGAGTTAGAGTTCTCCTTGTCTCGGTTCATCGCCATCATACTTTCCCCATTCCTATGTTTTCAGTATCCTGCGAATCAAAGAGGCCCTTTTTTCGGGAAAAATCAAAGAGGCCCTTAGACTGGTTTAGGTCCGGTCATTTTTTATAAACGTGTTATGTCCAAAATTTAATGAACGTGCTCCGGTTTCCACGAAAATAATCTGGTTTCTTGTAGTAATTCATTGATTTATTTATTCTTCTATGGGGGGTTTGCATGTAATTTGTGAGGTCTGAAATGTAAAGTACCCCGATATATGCTCCGAGTCGTGCATGCACTATGACCCAGATGCTCTATGTCCCACATGTCGGCGAATGGGAGCACATAGAAATAGCCTAGGAGTACATATAGGAGGATAAATGCATAAAAAAATATGTACTGTGAAGAGTAGCCGCGATTCGAAAAGGAGACCTAAAGTGATGACAGCTATAGGTTGCGCGCACCCAACTAGTGGTACTAGACATACGACTAATTTTTCCCTCAAAAAAAGGGGCACGAGTGCTCAGTACTCCTATTCTATAAACACAAGTCCCATCTGACAACAGCGTCAGTGCTATAGCTAGCTCTCCTCCCTCATTTCTCTCTTCTAATTCTAAACTCGTCCGACGCCCGGTGGGTGGGGTGGGTTTGCTCAACTGCGGCCCCACCTCACAGTGAAAACGTTACGACTGGAATAAAAAATGCCATATACTCCCTCCGTTCATAAATATAAGCCTTTTTAGATGCTAGTTCAAATGGAATACAGCATATAGATGTATGAAGACATAGTTAGACTGTAGATTCACTCATTTTGCTCCGTATGTAGTAGTCACTTGCTGGAATCTTTAGAAAGACTTATATTTGGGAACGGAGGGAGTACTATACTAATAAAACATTAAGGCCACGAGGCGATGCAGTGCTGGTTACAGGTGGCAAGAAGAAGTGATGCATCCATCGACGAACGTCCACCTCCTCGACTCAGGGCGCTGGCCCACCGAACGGCGCCTAAGTAGCAACGGCTTTCGTGGCCAGGTCGACGTGCTTCTGAACAATGGCATCCAAAGATTCCAGCCGCTAGAAGAAGGCCAACGTCTTTCTGTCCTCGCTTGCCTTGTAGTGGACTATGTAGACGATTTCCTCGTAGACGTGGATGTGCAGGTCAACGGTTTCTTGCATGGCGAGGCCTTGCACGGCGAGCGCGGCCTCGAGGTGCACATTCTTCGTCGTGACCTCCGGCACCTGCAGGGCCACCAGGGCTTGAAAGAGTTCGTCACCATGTAGGCTAATGAGGGTGGCAGGCAATGAGGAGCCTGGGCGCGTGGGCTGGAGCAATACGACAAGGTCGTCCGTGCGCTTCTTGACGGCGGTGAACTTGCGGATGGAGTTGGCCATCATGTCGTCCATGCGAGAGGCGAAGCCGGCGTCGGCGAGGGCTACGATGCCTGTAGTCGCCAGCACCGTCTGGAAACGCTACGCGGTGCGGGGCCACAGGCCGGCGCCTTGGATGATTTAGCACAGCCGACTGCCGCTCGCGTCCATCGCCCCCATAGGTGCTTGTGGCTTCTGGTCACTTGGTCTTGGATTGGAGTGAGCAGTGTTGCGCAGAGACTTGGGAGTAGATGGATTGGAGTGGTGGGGCGCCTTTATTATATGAGAGTCCAAACTCTGTTGCATCCACATCATGCTGGCTCTAGTCTGCTTCTCCAATTAATTCCCTCTGCATGTAATTGAGGATGCATCATTGACCGTTCAACGTCTCGGGAACCGCTACCCTCTTCCTCCTTGGCATTCAAGCACCTATGGACCCGTCGATGACGAGGTGCCTATGGCGACTTCGTAAATTTCAATATGATAGTGCCGTGCGTGTGTGCGTTCATATGGGTGAGTGTATGCGCGTGTATATGAGCGCTTGCGTCTGTACTGTGTCAAAAAAACAACGTAAATGCGTGTCAAAAAGAGACTAGTCAGTATACTCAATATTGTGCACCTCGGAGAGGAAAACGATAGAACTAGTACGTATTTATTTATGGTGCAGATTCACTCATTTTGCTCCATATGTACTCCGTCTCGGTGTAGTCTAGTCACTTGTTGAAATCTCTAGAAGGGCAAATACTCCTTTCTGGTTTACAGGGCTATACTAGCAAGTAGTTGTACGTACTAGTACAATAGTGGGCTCACATAGCAATTTTGTCTCATGCAAGAGCCGGGCTATATGCGTGCTCCAATGTTCGCAACTACAACTTTCGGTTTGCGCTTGGCTCTTCGCCTCTTCGAGAAGACGAACAATGATGTTACTACTACTGCTTCTGCAGTGTCGAATCCACTGATGCATGTCCGTCCACCACGAGCGGGACGGATAGCTTGTTGTAGAAGTACTACTAAGCAAAAGCCTGTCCTCGTTTGCGAGCAACAGCGCGCATGGGCGAGGGAGAAGGTGGTAGTAAAATCAAGCTTCTCCTCATTCTACGAGTTAACGCGACACATCATAGCACTGGCCCCACATGCTTGCCTCTAAACTTGGCTGAAAGACCCGCAGTGTACAATATATTTGCTGCAACCTCTAACATTTACCCACCACAAATTAAAATATATATGGCCGTATGCATCGTTCTGATGCAGAGGCCGGGGAGTCCCCCCTTTTCGAAAAAATAAATAAATTAAAATATATATTCCTGTCTTGACCAGATGAGCGTGCAAACTACAATCACCAAGGTGACAGGTAGGGCCAGAAGACTATTTTAATTTTTTTGAAAAAACTTCGAGACGGCCACATAGCATGGAGCCGACCCCAACGATTTTAAGCTTACAGGCATGGTACACGCTATCTAGACTACTCTACACATGAAACTGCCACACGAGCGTTCGGGCTGTGCTTGGCTCTTCGCCTCTTCGGGAAGTCGAACAATGATGGTGTACTACTGCACTGGAGGAGTACTATAGTACACTTCTGGCCATCTGACACCGATTGAATTGCTGCATGTCCACCGCGTGTGGGAGGGAGAGCGTGTAGCGAAAGCTTCTCCTAGTCTTGCCAGCCACCACGCTCATGGGTGAGGGAGGGATGCTCCTGTCTTTGCGTGTATGACAGGTGGGCCCGACAGGTGTGTGGCCAACCTGTCATACAGCCAAAGGCAGGTGCAGTTACGTCCGCGAGGGAGAGGATAATCAAACTTCTCGTTGATGTACGAGTTGATGCGACACATCAAAGCACTGCACTCGATATATTTAAATAATTTAGGGTTACCGATGCATTAATTACAACACATGCATGCATGCCGTGACTCTCCTTTTGATACTTGCATGTGTTGATTTAATGCTCCTTGAAGTAGTACTCCCTCCGATTCCTTTTGCTTTGCGTATAACTTTTTCTTGTTTTTCTCAGATTAGTCTGCGCGTCCGCGTTGGTTTCCATTTGTGCCCCCGCTCGATTAGTTCTGCCCCCATTAATCGCGCCAGTTTCCAAAGCAGAAAATGGCTACAGGCAAACGCGTGCAGCGCCGGATGCGGCTTGACCGCCTGGGGAAGCCAACTCAAGCGAAAAGGAAGGAGGACCAGCCAACCATTAGATGCGCATTTACTGTCGATATTTATGCAGCTTACTCATGCGCAGGGGCAAATTTGTCCAGAAAACTCAAACTACTGCCTTCCTTGGTATGCAGGAGGACAGTTATGCGCAGAGTATAAAATATGTGATGGTAAAGCTTTGTAATGCCCCGGCCCAAGTGAGAGATGGTTGTGCACGAGGAGGGCGAGATCATGCAGACGGAACAGGAACTGAAGAGGGAGCTCACTAAGGTCTCGATGGACCTCACCGTGCTCCACTGCCCCTTGTGCCTCCACCCCTTGACGCCTCCAGTGTATGAGGTTCGAATACACCTCGTCCATTCGGCTGATTGAGCAAGGTGTAGGTTTCTTGATTGATGTGCTCTTCGATTGATTTCTGCAGTGCAAGGGAGGGCACCTGGCCTGCGCAGACTGCCGCGTCGAGCGCCCCGGGAACCAGCGGCAGTGCCAGAAGTGCGAGCGCGGTGGTGGCTTCGACGTGCGGAACATGGCAGTGGACGCCGTCATTTCGTCGCTAAGGGTGGAGTGCTCACACGAAGGCTGTGGGCTCTACATAACTTACCACAAGCTCGCCGATCACCAGAGCATGTGTCCGCTCGCGCCCTGCATATGCCCCGTGCCCGTCTGCGGCTACGAAGGCCCGCCGCCGGCGTTCTACCACCACATCAGCAACGCGCATCCCATGCCCGTGCACAGGATCCAGTACGGCAAGGTGCTCCAGCTGCAAGTGCCACTGTCGGAGCCACGGATCTTGCTGTTCGCGGAGGAGGACCGCCGCGTGTTTTTCTTGGTTGGCGGCGTGCTCAACATCGGCGCGCCTATCACCGTGTCGGTCGTCTGCATCAGAGCGGGGGCATCCCCACTGCCGCACTATTGGGCCAGGCTGTGGGCGAACGGCCCGCCGGGGGAGCCCAAAGGCACGACCGACGCTGTCGAGGTGGAAATGGAGGTGACAAGCAGCAAGGATCCCAGCGACATCGACGTGCAGGAGCTGACCTTCTTGACAGTTCCGCCCAAGCTGATGGCCGGGGCTAAGCTTGTGTCCCTCCACATTCAGATTGACAAGCTCACGTCCTAAATGTTTCGACAGTGCCTTCTGTTTATCTTAGTAATATGCTAATATAGGGATTACCTTGGTCTACTTTAGCATAAGAAATGGTGGGTTTTGGTGGCGATGCAGCAATTACTTCGACATCAGATCAGTAATTTCCAACAGTTGAACGGATATTTTGTGTCTGTTGGATATAAAGTTCCTTTGGGTAAGAAGTATTACTTGTCATCAAAATGGATAAAAGGAGATGTATGTAGACGTATTTTAGTTCTAGATACGTCCCTTTTTATCCATTTTGATGACAAGCACTCCCTCCGTTCCACAATACATGCCTTCCATTTGTCAAAATATAGATGTATCTAGACATGTTTTAGTATATAGGTACATCCATGATAGACCCAATCAGATGGTTGAGAACACTACAATTCGTAGCTACAGATGCCTGTGTGACTCCCAGATGCAGAGGCCGGGGGTCATCATCCTCCTTTTCGAGAAAAAACAGACGCGTGTGTGAGAGGACGAGTGCATGCGTGCACCTCTTCTCTTCCTGTATAACGTACTACTAAATTTTGAGCTTGCGTCTCATCACATTCCAAAATACTCCACGCTATATTGCAGACCTGTTCACACCGATCACAACCTAAATGGTTTCCCACTTAGGAGCATATTAGTACCACGCTATATTGAATTCCAAACCTGTTCACACCGATCACAACCTAAACAGTTTCCCACTTAGGAGCGTATTAGTACTCGGTTATAAATACTAGTATGCCAAGATGGCTGCACATTCCTCCTCAACTCCTCATCCACAAAAACAAACAAGTCATTCAGCATCCTTCCTTGCGTCTGCCATGGCCAGCGTGAGTTCTGGGTCGAGAGATTGCCACCAGGGAGAGGTGAGCATGGAAGCCGAAGCACGAGAGATGTCCCACCTTGCTGCGAGAGCAGCCGACATGTCCCGCCGCGCGGAAGTAGCAGCACAGAGGTCCCGCCATGCCGCTGAAGCAGCACGGAGGTCCCGCCGCGCCGTCGATGCAGCAGACTAGTCCGGCCACGCCGCGGAAGTAGCAAAGATGTCCCGCCGTGCCATGAATGCAGCAAAGATGTCCCGCCACGCATCGGCGGCCTGGGAAAATTTCTCGCGGGCAGGCGACGACTGTTACAGGCGCATGCATGCGATCGTCCATAGCTAGATGGATCAGATCTCCGTCTTGGCGAGGTTGTAGGACGACGTGAAAGCCTCATTTGAATAGGCTACCGGTGTCATCCGGCAACTAAGGGAGGGCAATGAGAGGCTCCGAGCCGAGCGCGACCTGCTGAGGGAGAAGATCGTCTGAAGTGCAGACCAGCAGGAGGAGACCAGTGCCTTGTTGAAGAGGACCGGCGTCATTGTCAAGAAACTTATGGACGAGAATGACATGCTCCGCAACAAGCGCCAAAGGCTGGTGGAGGAATCTGTGGATGTTCTCAAGCAGCATCTTGAGGACACGAGAGAACTCATCGCCGCTCGCCACGGAGACTAGTTCCCGCGGCCTGCAGCAATGCATCAAGAAAGTAGAGATCAACGAGCCGGATCCTTGTCTTCCTTCTTCTTTTACCCTTGTGTATTTCGGGTGTAGCCGCATGTGGCTTTTTTAATTATCTTTCTAATTATGTAAGACAATTAATCATCCTTATCTTTCTATGGAATATCAATGTTGCGAGGCTGGAATGAAGAAAACTCTTGTTGTGGCGACCCTGGCGTTGCTGTTCTTCTAGTTGCTGTTGGGCTTCCTTCAGTTTCCTGGTTGCTTTTGATGTAATAATCGATTTAGGATGTGGATTGTGTTGTTGGTTGTGAAATGTTGGGTTCTAGCGCAGATGTTTGGCCTTTGTTGGCCTCTTGGGATGTTGCGATTTCAATCTGGTACTCCCTCCGTCTCATAACGTAAGACGTTTTTTGACACTATACTAGTGTCAAAAAGTGTCTTATATTATGGGACGGAGGGAGTAGCTTTTAGTCCTTTGTGTTAGGCTGGAGTTGTGCTGAACTTCTTGTGAATTGTGGTGGTTTTCAGTAATGAAAATCGGAAGGGGCAAGCCCTTCTTTGATAAAAAAAATCGTCCTTATATATTCATCAGTCTTGCTATAAGTCGCAGTAGATGCTATATAGGTCCGTCGGATCTTACATCAAGATCCG
This sequence comes from Triticum dicoccoides, assembly GCF_002162155.2. Taxonomy (NCBI): domain Eukaryota; kingdom Viridiplantae; phylum Streptophyta; class Magnoliopsida; order Poales; family Poaceae; genus Triticum; species Triticum dicoccoides. Next base: position 470,836,866 of record NC_041387.1, on the reverse strand, counting down.
TGCTTTCAGATTTTCTTTTTTCTCTCTTAAATCTCAATCGAGTGAGACATAGCCACGCCATTAAACAGAGGCTCGGGCGCCATTAATGGAGACCTTGGGAGAGAGGTGGACGACAGATGGAGGTCAAAGGGCTCTCCTCCCGATAAGCATGCGCAGGGGTCTGATCGCACGCCTCTCGTACTCAAATAGCTACCCTGCACGGCGCCTCCTAGCTAATAAAAAATGGGGACGCGTGGCGGCACGTAAATGGTACTAGTAAGTAGAATGCCCACGGTTTCAATAATACTTGTGTTTCCGATTGTAACGTGACAACACTTGTTCCAAAATGACTTTGTTGATTGATATTGTGTGCGCCTTCGCAAATCGGACTGCAAATTTACCATAGCATGTTGATGCCATGTCATGGCACCAAGCCAACTTTCATTATTTTCATGCATGTTTTGGATTTATAGGAATTAAAAAACTAAGTTTCTCAATGTTTCCAACCCAGCCACGACGCCCAGAATTTTGAATTTCATACCCATTTCTTGCATGAAACCTAGAAAGTTACCCGAGGACACACATGTGATTTTTCAACCAACTTTGGTGCACTAGAACATGTTCTTGTATTTCAAATTTGAATTATGCACACAAAGGTGACACGTTCCCTCCCAGAACCACGAGCCTTCTTGAGAGAAGCTCCGATTTGCAAGAAGCTTATACCAAAATTTGTTCCTATTCGGCCAATTTTTTTACCACGGCATGGTACTACCATGACATGACACCGTGCCAAGTTTCATGATTTTAAAACCAAGTTTCTCAATGTTCTCGACCGAGCCACGATGCCCAGATGTTTGAATCTTATTCTCATTTTTTGCATGGGAGTAGAAATTCACCCGAGGACACAAATGTGATTTTTAAACCAACTTTGTGCAGGGAGCATGTGCTTGGAGTTCAAATCTGAATTATGCACATTAAATGACCAAAAACTCAATAAATGCATAAATAAGGCCAAACGAAGCCGAAATAATTCCAAAATTTAATAGGGCACTCATGTAGTTCTATGTTGCCTTTATAAATAAACTCAAGGGGGACAACATATATCGTTTCGCACTCAAAGGTGACACGTTCCCTCTCAGAACCACGAGCCTTCTTGAGAGAAGCTTCGGTTTGCAAGAAGCTTATACCAAAATCTGTTCCTATTCAGCCATTTTTTATACCACAACATGGTAGTACCATGACATGACATCCATGCCAAGTTTCATGATTTTTAGACGTGTTTTGGATTTACAAGAATTTTAAAACCAAGTTTCTCAATGTTCTCGGCCGAGCCACGATGCCCAGATGTTTTAATTTTATTCTCATTTCTTGCATGGGACCTAGAAATTCACCCGAGGACACAAAATGTGATTTTTCAACCAACTTTGGTGCACGAGAGCATGTGCTTGTAGTTCAAATTTTACTTATGCACATTAAATGACCAAAGGTGACACGTTCCCTCTTAGAACCACGAGCTTCCAAATCGGCCCAATTTTTTACCACAACATGTTAGTGCCATGACATGACACCATGCCAAGTTTCATGATTTCCAGCCGAGTTTTGGATTTACATGAATTTAAAATCTAAGTTTCTCGATGTTCTCGGCATTCCATGGGACCTAGAAATTCAACCAAGGACACACATGTGATTTTCAACCCACTTTGGTGCACCGAAGCATGTGCATGCAATTCATATTTAGATTTTGCACATTAAAAGTCCAGAAACTCAATTATTGTATAAAAAGGCCAAATGAACCCGAAATAATTCCAAAATTTAACAGGGCACTCATATAGTTCTATGTTGCCTCTGTAAATAAAATCAGGGGGAGGCAGCGTATATCGTTTCACACACAAAGGTGACACATCCCCTCTCGGAACCACAAGGCTTGTTGAGAGAATCTCCAGTTTTGCAAGAGGCTTATACCAAAACTTGTCCCAATTCAGCCAAAAATTATACGTATGAAAACAGGGTTTAGATTATCCCGAACATCTCGCTACCTAGACCAATAATGTACTATGATTTGAATTCAACATAAAATGGATACAGATATTTGAATTGGAGAGTGTATGGTGCATGTAGTTCATGGTGAAATATGATTACTGCTATATGCATGTCTTTTTGTTATCAAGATAATATTTAAATTATTGTATAACTTGACAACAATCGTATTCAAATAAGGAAAATTGATTCAAATTTAGTCCATATGGTAGACGACAGTATATATGTTCACATGGTGGAGTAAAATGTTCATATATGATGGAAGATCAAAATGTACGACTACATCAATTATAAACCGCAAGGTCACCTAATGATATATTCGGATTCAACATAACGTGGATTCAAAAATTGAAATTCGAGATCATGGCATCTGTAATCATATAAAAAGGGACATTACTCTTTCTTTGGTGGGAATTGATTTGTTTTTTGTTGTTGTTGAGGGAAGTGCGAATCGATTTGGTACTGTGCAGGGTAATCTTGTTCTCCCGATTTTTTTACATTTTTCTTGTAGTTTTTTCAATGGCATCTATAGCAATATAGTAAAAGGGGACATGACTCTCTTGTGTCTTGTATGATTTTTTTTACACGTTAAGTTTGTTCTGCCGAACAAGGAATCCGCACCTTGTTATCCCGAAATTTTCAAGCTCGAGTATCTTTTGTCTCACCTGCTTTGAAACTCCTGCTTCTTCAACCCGCGCCGCGCCTTGTTATCCCGAAATTTGGACGCGGGCGAGAACTCCCTCCTCATCTGAAATCGCTCCTGCGGCCTAGACACGTGAAATCCCCCTTCTACCCCTTAGCCGGAAATGAAGCTCCACGTCGCGGTGTCAAAACCGGTGGGGGTATGCTGGTAACTTACCCTACATTTCGGACAAGCGCGTCCCTAAGCTTCGCTCCCCCTCCCCCTTCGCGCCCCTCCCCCCATTCGTACACCGAGGCCGCCAAAACCCGCGAAACCCCACGCTCCTCCGTCAGCTTCCCGACCGCCGCCCAGCTGGAGACTCTTCCTCGACTACGTCGTCCACCGCAACAGCTCGTCGTCCCTCATCCACCACACCAGATGAGGATCGGTTGTCGATCTCGTCGTCCCGCCGGATCAGCCGCCCCATCCTCCACCTCCAAGGAGTTGCCCCGATGTTCGCCTCATCTATCGCGCCACCTCAATCCCCATAGTGTCGTCTTGACCTGCCCCACCGGAACCGCAGCACCCTCACCAATTCCTTCGATGAAACTGAGGCCAACTCGACGCCACCAAGGAGGTTCTGCGCTCACCGCTGCATTTTATCTTTTATTCGATCTCACGGGGCTGCCGGTGCTCGATACCGAGCAGACATGGCGTCTCCATCAACGGTGCCGTCGCCGGCCACATCATCCATGGTGTCTCTCCCCCATGTCGTTGCTTCCGCGGCGGCGACTTCCACAATGGCACTAGCTGCAGCTGCTCCGGATCTCGCTCGCATTGCGGCTTTGTTCTTGCTGTCGGTCGCGCTGCTGCACTGCTCCTGCTTTCGTTCATGCTGCTGCTCTGCTCTTGCTCTCGCTTGCGCTACTGCTGCTGCATGACCTCTGACAGCTACAGGAGTTGCTGCTTTAGCACTCGCTCACGGTGCTACTGCACGACTTGCTCTCTGCTAGTGCGTTCCCTGCTCGAGCATCTGCTGATTTAGATCACTGCTTCTCTGCTACTAGTGCTCGAACGCCCTAAACATCTATTGCAATGCTCTATTACTAGTTCAATCAGTTTCAATAGTAAAATTCAGTTTCGACTGTGAAGTTCATTTTCTTCAGTTAAGTTCAGAGTGAAAAGTACTTATAGCATCTGTCGGAGCGGCCGTGGTGCGGCTGATGCGTTTTACATCTAGCACTTTTTGGTGATGTATTTTACATCATCTATTGCAGATGATATTAGGGTCCCACTTCAGATTAAAGTTGTCTGTCTTGTCATGCTTCAGCCTCGTCGCCGTACACCTTAGCGGAGCTGCTCCAACGACGGAACCGTCCATCACAGCGGAGTAGTACCCTCGGCGCCGTTTCCAGAGGCCTCGGATCTTCTTCCCCGCCTCCGACAGTCACACCAGCATCATCACCATCCTCCACGTCCAACCCAATGATGCTGAGGTCCACAAGGCTATGACAAAGAGGTTGTACACTCGTCGCATCACTTTGTTTCTCCATTCCTCTGTTCTTCCAATTCATGTGAGCCAAACACCCAGGTTGATTGAAATCCTATGTTTCCAAATGCTCTGTTTTGCACGTGCATTCCTATCCTATTCCTGTGTTTTTCCTGTCCCTGTGTTTATAGAATCCTCCAATTCTAAGGAGCCCTTACAGATTTACTACATTTTCAGATTGGCATCAAAGGAAACTCTATGTGTTATGTCCTGCTCCTGCCATGCCGTCATCCACCCCACCTGAGGTGCACCATAGACAGAAGCGTTCACTGCAGCAGAGATCCCCCTGCAGACTTTCTTTCGCCGCCTCAGATCATCTTCCCTGTTGCCGGCAGCCACACCAACTGCATTACCATCATCGACTGAGCAGATGAGCCTGAGGACTACACAGTTCCGGAAGAGAGGTCCCAGTCTTTCGTGTTTGCTTACGTTATACATCGGTTATTATTACCTGCTACTTTATCGTTCAATCTTGAGTTTTGAATTGCCCATGGGTCTCATATTGAGCCAGCAACGAATAGTATCTGTCTACTATCTGGTTCATCTGGGGTCTTCTATGTGGTTCATGTTGGGTGGGCAACAAACAATAGATGATCAATTGTCTATCTTTTTGAACTGAAGCTATAATCTAGCTGCAACCATTAGTTTTGGATCCATCCACTCGTTTGCTACCATCAGTCTTGATTTTTGCATGCACCCCTTAGGCCTTACAAAATCTAACTATTTTTTTATTATGCATGTCAGATATTGTACACAATCGTACTGAACATGTAGAGAAAAAGAGAAGACCGTTGCGTGCGAATATAATGTCATGCAGACGCTGCTCCATGGTGGGCGAAGTGCCCGCCCCTCCCCCCTCTCCTGCATTTCCAGATTGTATTCCAGAGGAAGATAACTGTTCAGATGGAGATTCAGAAGGAGCCGACCATGCATGTTTACCACCTGAGGTGTTTGGTCTAACCTGGCATGCTGATGTTGGTCATATCATGCATATGGCGCCTTGCATTGCTTACATTATACATCTTATATGTCATCAGCTTAGTTTAGATTTGCTTTGTGTGAATGCCACCTGTTTGGTTTCTATATCATACTCCCACCATTCCTAAATATTTGCCTTTTTAGAGATTTCAACAAGTGACTACATACAGAACAAAATGAGTGAATCTACACTCTAAAATATGTCTATATACATCCGTATGTGGTAGTCCATTTGAAATCTCTAAAAATACAAATATTTAGGAACAGAAGGAGTATATGGGAATTATGCAATGCCATCTTCTTTAGCCAGGCATCATATACATGAATCATGCAATGCCATCCTGTTTAGCCAGTCATCGTATATGTGAATTGTATCGTGCCATATTTTTTTCCATAATGTATTCCATTTGTCAACAATGTTTATACATTCATCTACTCTTCCTGTGCATCAGCCATTTGAGTCGTTCATGTGAAAATCTGGAGTGAAAACAAGGTCTCCTGAGCAGTCAGTGCTACCTGTCGATGCAGATTTCTTGCTGGTTACAGATAGCTCCTCAGAGGAGGATTCAGAGAGAGATGACCAGTCGTATCCCCCCACCGAGGTGCATGCTCTAACTTAGCTGGGTTATATTGCTCATATCATGCATATGGTGTCTTGCATTGCCATGCCATCTGCTTAGATTAGACATGCTTTGTGTGAATGCCTCCTGTTTGCTTTCTATATCAGATATGTGAATTATGCAATGCCATGTTTTTCAGCCAGTTATCATATATGTGAATTATGCACCGCCATGGAGCCAGGCATCATATATGTGAATTATCTCATGCCATCTTTTTTTTCATTACGTATTCCATTTGTCGACAATCTGTGTATATTGAACTACTCTTCATGTGTATCAGCTATTTGAGCCGGTTATGGAAAAATCTGGAGTAAAAACAAGGTCTTCAGAGCAGGCAATGGTACCTGTTGAAGCATATATCTCGATGGTTACAGGGAGCTCCTCAAAGGAGGATTCAGAGACAGATGACCAGTCCTATATCCCACCTGAGATGTATGCTCTAAGTTGCAATGTTTATATTTCTCATATGATGCATATGGTGTCTTGCATTGCTTAGTTTAGACATCATATGCACAATATTGAATTCTATCTGCTTAGTTTAGAGATCATACATGCGAGTGCCAGCTGCTTAGTATATGAATCAATTATGTCAATTATATCATGCCATCCTGTATACTTAGACAACATGTATGTGTTATTTCATCCCAACCTATTTTAGAAAGACATATAGTTTTGTCATGTCATCCTGTTTAGGTACTCATCATATGTTGAATTATACCATTATATCTTGTTAAGTTATCCATCATATATCTGAAACTATGTCATGCTATCCTGTTTAGTTAGGCATCATATATGTGGAATTGTGTCATGATGTCCTGTTTGGTTAGACAACATATATGTGAATTACCACATCTGTCTATCATACAATGTCTGTACGTTCAATTTCTTTTCTTGTTTATCAGCCATTTGAATTGGAGGGGGTGATGGCAGTATCTAAGGGAGCAAAAACCCGTTCTTCACAAAAGACAGTGCTACCCGTCGATGCAGATAGAACCATGGTTGTACTGGCCCACAAACTAGCCCCACCACACATAATCGAGACTCTTCCAGATTGCACACTTACACCATTGGACAGAGAACCAGCTACAACCATCTAACCGCAACCCCAGCGGATAGTAACCCACTTATAGTTGACAAAGCACCATGTCCACCATAGAGTACCCCCACACGAGCAGTTTGTAAAGCTACTGCAGTGCCCAAAGCACGAAGACCACCACATCTAACCCAAACTCCATGTTTAAAGTAGAAGAGCAATTGTTCTCAGGTCAGATCCCGTAGCTATGGTCCATACTCCTTTTCTATTGCATCACTGTATTTACTCATACCAACTACTTTCGAATTTGAAGGATCCAATTGAAACTCCAATGGTGCAACAGGTATGTTTTAAACCTATTTCTTTAACTGGATTGCTGTTCTAACTTCTTGCTCTATGTTGATTTCAGTTTAAGTTGTATAAACAGTTATGTTCTCATGTGATGCACATTACAAGTGCTGCCAATGTTGTGTAGTTTCTCACACTTATATTCTGTCTATGCTGTTGTGTCTTAAAAATATATGAGTTGAATTGTGTCTCTATCTTGATTAGGGAACATAAACTAGAATGATATGGACAATACAGTGACCATAGTACATAGATATATGTTTGTTTCATCTTGTTATCCTGTCCACCTTACTACTGAACTAGTTTACCAAAATGAGTTTGGTATACTATAAGCTAAACCTGTGATGTGTCTTCTTGTTTCTCTTGTAGTATGCAAATAGAATATTGGAGAAGAGCACCCCACTATGCAATGGTAGAGAAAGTAATGTAGATAAGGTTCAAGATAGCGAGACAACCCTATTGGTCTCCAAAAAAGGTGATAAAAACGATCTTGTAGACAGTGAGAAAACCCCACAGTCCTACATTGATGTAGTGTTCGAGTTATTGGCCAGTACCGCTGGCACAAGATCTTCGAACTCGCTCCCTGAATCACTTCGGCTTCTTTAGTCTCAGCTACAAGCTGAAAGGCATCAGTCAGCTGTGCTGCGGCAAGAAGCCGAAGGACTGGGGAAGTCCCTGCAGAATTCAGATGCGTACTTTCTTGTGCAACAGCAAGCGCTGGAGGATTTAAGCGCCAAACAAGAGAAAGTTAATAAGCTTTCTAAGCATCTTGCCAGCATTATGGGTACCCAGGATATTGTTTCTTGAACTCTTCTGAAGTGGTTTCAGTTCTGGACTTGTTTTCCTGCGGCGTTTATATGCTGATGTGTTCCCTATATTTGCACTGGTGGTGAACTTTGATGCCCAGTGGATGTAATATGTGTAATAGCCGTGATAGCCTAGCATAAGTTGCTTGCTTATTTATTTCCTTGTTGTCTTGTTTATTTGTTTGCTTATAGTCAGTGCAGTTCTTTTTCTGCGGTTTGCTAGTGGCTGGAATAACCTATTTTTTAAAACTAGGCCACAATAACCATGGGCTAATATTTACTGTAGTGACACTGGGCCTCCTACGGGCCGTAGAAATAGTGGGCCTTCTATGGGCCGTAGAAACAGTAGGCCTTCTACGGGCCGTAGAAACATTGGGCCTTCTATGGGCCGTAGAAACAATGGGCCTTCTACGGGCCGTATCATCAATGGGCCTTATACGGGCCGTATGATCAATTGGCCAAACATGGGCAAATAACAGGCCGCATTATGGCCGTAAACGGGCTAGAGTTGGAATCGTCCGTTCATGGGTCGACCATAACGGGCCATCGTTAATAGGTTGTATTTGGTGACGCTATGAAAATGGCCCAATGTATGAACGGACCACAAACGGGCCGACTGTAACCACGGGCTGAATTTGGCCCACAAGCAGAAAATGACAGTAACGGGCCGTAAGTAAACGAATGCTCGAAATGAGCCCAAGAATAAATGGGCTCTAAGAAGGCCGAAAGATAACATGGGTTGGAAATGGCCCAACTGAATAACGGGCGCTTAATGGGTATAAAGTGATACACTGTTCATTACGGGTCAGTTTCACCACGGGTCGTTAATGGGTCTAAAGTGATACATTGTTCATTGCGGGCCAGTTTCACCATGGGCCGTTAATAGGCCAAGAGTTACATAGGGCCTCATATGGGCCGAAAGACGTCATGGGCCATACATGGGCCAGAAGTGAAAACGGGCTAGAATCATATTGGATGGCCCACATGACGCTACTGGGCCTAATTCGGATAGGGCGTAACGTGCCTTGGGTTAGCGGGCTATAAATGGGCTATATGCGAACAGGTCGTTAACAGGCTTTCCATGGGCCGGCCAGTCACCTTTTGACCAAGTCAAACGGGCCAGCCTTTTCATAGGAATGGGCCTCTGTTGGGTCGTGCCACGTGTCGACGTATCATAGGCGTCTTCTGTCCAATGAGTGGATGACATCTGTCCCAACAACGAGCTGACACGTGTTTCCTCCAGCCAATGATGATTTTACACGTGGAAAATCCCCATTGATCGGGGCTGTTAACGGGTTATCGGATCCAAACCTGACCCGATAGCTTAACGGCGTTCCGTTACAATGGATTCCACGTGTCGGTCACCCTTGACGAAAGCACTTGTGTGACGCGTGATTTATCGTCATGGAAGTGGACACTTCCATGATGATAATTTTGGTAATGTCATGGAACACTTCTACGACAGCACAGGTATGACTATCTTGATTCTGTCATAAATTTGTCATGGATGTACATGCATGACAAAAAACGCGACCTACTATGACAAACACGTATCATCACGGAAGTGTATTTTTTTGTAGTGTTAAGACACACATCAACCAAAACCCTAATGTCACCTAGATACTCAAATGTCACCACAAGTATCCGCGGGTTTGTTTATATGATATGCATCACACAATCTCATATTTATCTATTCAAACCAACACAAAGAACTTCAAAGAGTGCCCCAAAGTTTCTACCACAGAGTCAAGATGAAAACGTGTGCCAACCCCTATGCATAAGTTCACAAGGTCACAAAACCTGCAAGTTGATCACCAAAACATACATCAAGTGGATCACGTGAATATACCATTGTCACCACGGATAAGCACATGCAAGACATACATCAAGTGTTCTCCAATCCTTAAAGACTCAATCCGATGAGATAACTTCAAAGGGAAAACTCAATCCATTACAAGAAGGTAGAGGGGGAGAAACATCATAAGATCCAACTATAATAGCAAAGCTCACGGTACATCAAGATTGTGCCATAACAAGAACACGAGAGAGAGAGAGAGAGAGAGAGAGAGAGATCAAACACATAGCTACTGGTACATACCCTCAGGACATAGCTACTGGTACATACCCTCAGCCCCGAGGGTGAACTACTCCCTCCTCGCGTTGGGATGATGAAGAGATGGCCACCGGTGATGGATCCCCCCTCTGGCAGGATGCCGAAACAGGGTCCCGATTGGTTTTTCGTGGCTACAGAGGCTTGCGGCGGCGGAACTCCCTATCTAGGTTCTGTTCTGGAAGTTTTGGTATATATAAGAGGTGTTGGCATCGGGAATAAGTCAGGGGGTGTCCATGCTACCTCTTGAGCATGCGTTGGTTTTCCCTTGAAGAGGAAAGGGTGATGCAGCAAAGTAGTGTAAGTACTTCCCTTAGTTTTGAGAACCAAGGTATCAATCCAGTAGGAGACAATGCACAAGTCACCTAGTACCTGCACAAACAATCAAGAACCTTGCAACCAACGCGATAAAGGGGTTGCCAATCCCTTCACGGTCACTCACAAAAGTGAGATATGATAGAGAAAGTAAAGTAAATATTTTTGGTATTTTTGTTGTATAGATTGGAAAGTAAAGATTGCAAAATAGTGAACGAGATGTGATGTAAATAAAAGAGATGTAATATAATAGGAAAGAGACCAGGGGGCCATAGGTTGCACTAGTGGCTTCTCTAAAGATAGCATTTATACGGTGGGTGAAAAATTACTGCCGAGCAATTGATAGAGAAGTGCATAATTATGTGAAAGTGTGTTACGTCGACTAGAGGGGGGGTGAATAGGCAATTTTTATGAATTCTTCACTGAGGAATTCCAGGGTGAGGAAATTCCTAAGCGAAGAACTACTTGCAGCAGAATAAGTACTCAGGTATAAGCATAATAGAGCAACAACATAGTCATCATGATGAAATAAAATACAAACACCGAGCATAGGAAACGTAGACACGGGATAAGTAGGATGAAGACAAAACAAACTGAAGAAATAGGATTGAGGAATTAGAGAAAGTATTCAGTCAAAGTCTTCAAACAGTAATGATCAGGTTCATCAAAACATAATTGAGGAAATGAAAGGGTTGAGGAAATAGAACCAGTTGGCTTGATGAAGACAATGATTTGGTAGACCAGTTGTGACAGTTGTACGTCTGGTTGGAGTGGCTGAGTATTTAAACTCGAGGACACACAGTCCCGGACACACAGTTCTCACTGTATTCTCCTTGAGCTAACATCACACAGACCTCGCCCAATAGTAGAGGTAAGTCTTCACAGGTGAATTCCAAACCTTCACAGACTTGGTCACTCGGCAATCCACAATTCCTCTTGGATGCTCAGACCATGACGCCTAACCGTCTGGAGGATACACAGTTCTCAAAGGTAACAAGCGTCGGTTCCACACAGGAACAATCTCTTCAGTGATGCTCAATCACTTTGGGGTTTGTAGGTTTGGGTCTGGGATTTGGGTTTTCCTCACTTTATGATTTTCGCTCAAAGTCCTCGGAGGATGGGATGCTCTCAAATGACAAGTGTCAGTTTCTCTCGGAGCAGCCAACCAGCTAGTGGTTGTAGGGGGTGGCTATTTATAGCCTAGGGAGCAGCCTGACATGATAAGACATAAATGCCCTTGTCTGATATGACAATTAGGTGGTAGGATATTTTGGACAGCTGGCGTGTGGCAGAGCAACGTCGGATTTGAGGTTCGAATTCCTCAGGGCTATCATGTTCCTCACTATGTAGGCATTTCGCACTGGCGAATTCCTAACTCCTCAGTCAGAACAAATTCCACAAAGACCAGAAGATCTTCGTCTTAGTCACTGAAGAAATTGACTGAACTGATATGAGATTTCCAATGGTGTCACTCTAATGATTGGGTAGGTGTAGGATTTTGAGATGAGCATCACTTGGAAATCAGTTTCCTTAGTATTACCTCGACCCCCTTTAACAGTACGGTGTTTCCTATGACTCAAATAAAGAGAAAAAGAAACTACGAAAACAAAAGTCTTCACACTTCAGATTCCTTGCATGAATATCGAAGTCTTCAAGTCACACCAATTTCTTCACTTTCAAAGTCTTCAGGAGAACCAAAGTCTTCAGCCGAAGACATTCATTTTTAGGGGTCGACTTTCACTGTAAATATCAAACTCCTCATTGACTTATAGAGCCTGTGTACACTCACAAACATATTAGTCCCTTAACCTATAAGTCTTCAATACACCAAAATCACTAAGGGGCACTAGATGCACTTACAATCTCCCCCTTTTTGGTGATTGATGACAATATAGGTTAAGTTTTCAACGGGGATAAACATATGAACTGAAAGTTCTCAGAATTGAGGAATTTGATTGAAAGATATAGAAGAACTCCCCGTGAAGATGTACATGGTGAGGAATTTGCTTTTGAAGCAATGCACATTTGAATAGTAGAATCATGGAGATCTCCCCCTATATCTTGTAATTCATACACGCATTTAACATATGAAATGAAGAATTTGAAATGCATGATGAAATATGGTGACTGATGTAATTCAGCATGCGTGCATAACATTAATGAGGAAATAGCATGCAGAAAAAGCAGAGCATAAGTATCACGTCACCATCAGACTTAAGTTTACAACCCATACAACAAAAGCTTCAGAAGAGCGAGAGTTGCAACTTAACAAAAAACGCCCATATATATAGACCCGCTTGAAGACTAACTCAAACTTCTCCCCCTTTGTCATCAAATGACCAAAAGGGACGAAAAGCGAGGACTAACGCCCCTGAAGAATTTCATCACGAAGTCGATGGAGGAGTGTCAGCGTTGTTGGGGTTGTTTGTTGGAGCTGGGCCTGCCGTAGTGTCGTCCAGATCTTCATTTTCGCCAGTATCACGCGATGAGGAATATGAACTGGGCACCAGAGGAGGAAATTCAACCTTCTTAAATTTCTTCGGAGGAGGCTTAGACCAGCCGAAGTCCTGCTTGAAGCCCATCTGCTTGAGATCCTCATCACCGTAAAGGTGAGACAGTATAGCCCAGGTGCGATCAAAAACTTCATTGAGGTAGTAATGGTTCTTCTTCACTGAATTATATGTGGTAGTCATGTTGTGAAGAATAGAACCAAACTGAGGTTTTACCCATTTGTGATTGCGATCCACCTTTTGGTGAAGACTGGGGAGAAGCTCACGATCAGTCATCACCCTTGGAGCTATTGTCTGAGGACTTTGCTTTGAGGCATTAGCGGCAGAATCATGAGTAGCAGAGTCATCATTGGTGGAATATGAAGCAGCTTTGCGAAACTGTCCATCCAATGGTCGAAGCCCTCATCAATAATATTAGTGGCCTTGCCCTTTTCACCAGCTGAGGAAAATGTCCGCTTGAGGACTTCAATTGGGGGCAATTAGTTGCCATGGTTGAGTGTATCAGCTTTGTAGTTGAGTGAAGACCTTGATCTGATGAATCTCATAATCCAAGGAGCGCAAGGCTTCAACTCAAACGGGGACATTGCAACATTTTCCAAAGTCCTCATGAAGAAATCATGGTAGTTCACGGGAATACCGTGCATGATATTGAAAAGCAGATTCTTCATGATGCCAATGACTTCTTCATCATTAGAATCGTGGCCTTTGATTGGACTCAATGTCTTTGTCAGAATGTGGTAGACAGTCCTTGGCACATATTGCAATTACTTCACAAGGAATTTTGTCCTTGAGGCTTGACCAGGCTTCAACGGCTTCATCAACACTTGCATGAAGTGATCTGACAGCTCAGTTTTAGAGTAGATGAGACGTGCACCTTCTGGGGGAGGACTGACTGGCATGGCACGAAGCAATTCAGTGACTGGTGCCTTATAGTGTGTGTTCTTTGTCATCCAGTCCAACAGCATGAGTTCACATCTTCAGCATTGTCGGTGATGTGCAGCGTCACATAGAATTGAAGAATAAGTTCTTCATTCCAATCATATATGTCAGTGCAGAAATTGAGCAGGCCAGCATCATGAATGGCAGCAAGGACTGGCGTGAAGCAAGGTAGTGATTCCATATCCAAGTGAGGAATATGCTCATGGTCGAAGACTTTATCCTTGTTGAATAGCACTGAAGAATAGAAATTTGCTTGATTGATTGTCCATAAGCGCTTCCTCCTCTGATGAGCAGAATCATAGGGATTTTAATTAGTGAAGAATACATGCTCATTGAAGAAGGCATCAGCCTTGAACTTCGAAGTTTTGGAGAATGGATTCTTCGGCTGTGGCTGAGGAGTGTCAGTGATCTGAAGAATAACCTCTGGTATGTCAATTTCTGGAGCCGCAGGCTGAGGAATTTCAGTTTCTGCTTCATTTGCAGCCTGGGCCTCCATTTCTTCAGCAGCATTTTCATCAGCACTAGTGGCTGGAATTTCTTCATGAATGGAAGGGGCAGTGTGTATTTCTTTAGAGCCCATCTGAACTTCTGTTGGTCCTGGGGACTGAGGAATTTGCTGTAGCGGTGTGAACAAAGGAGAGTTGGGGTGTTGACTATCCCAAAAATCATCGTTCATCACTGGAGTGGTGCAGCCAATGTCCACATCCTCATCCACTTCCATTTCTTCAACACCGACCTCTTCAGCAGTAAACTGAGGCGTTGGCTATGATACTTTAGGAGTTGAAGTGAAAGTCTCAACTTCATTTTCTTCATCCATCTGCTGTGTCGAAGCAGCAGAGGGATCTTCTTCAGCAGATTCTACAGGAATCTGATATTCTTTACCATAAGGAACAAGTTCCTTTGATGGCATGCTTGCAAGAGGAACAAAATCAATGGGGTTGTTAATTGAACTTGTCAAAATCTTCGCCTTCTTGGGGGCCGAAGATTCTGAGGCAGCTGATGCTTTCCTCTTCTTCAGAGCAGCTCGCTCCACTGCTTTGGTTTTCTTCACTTCTAGCGCAGAAGGAAGAATTGGGCTTGGTGTTGGTGCAGGCGGAGCCGTGGGAGTAGGATCAATTTCTTCAGGCACAACAGATGCAGTTGGCCTGTCTTGAGCAATTTCTTCAAGTGCAGCAACAGAGTCTTCAGCTGGCCTGGCAGATTCTTCAGGTGCAACACTAGTGGTTACCCTGGCAGTTTCTTCAGAGGCTGGAATTTCTTCAGCAGCCCTGGTACTAGCAGTTTCATCAGCAGGCCGATTTTCATCAGCGGTGCTGGCATTTCCTTCAGTGGCTTGTGTAGATGCTTTAGCCGGAATGACTTCAATGTGCACAGGAGCAGCAGCACTTGAAGTGAATTTCTTCGTCAGCTTGACGAATCTGACTTTGGCACCCTGCCATTCTGCCTTGTAAGCATCAAATTCATCGCTAAGCTTTTTTGATATCAGCTTGCAGAGCGAGGAGTTGTTCAGGCGATAGGCTGAGGACATTGTCCTTTAGGTAGCACTGCTTCTTGTACTGCGCTTTCTTAACCATTCTGGCTTGATCATATTTCCATTTCCCTTCAGCTATGAACACCGTCACCATGTGACTTTGTCCAGGAGTGAGGCCCAACTCTGGCATTGGAGCATTGGGATCTTTGTGCCAGAGATCGATGAAATCCAAGATCTTATTCGGATCAAGTAGAAGGGGCCCAACACTCCCTCTGGCTCTAGTGGCTCGCTGTTGTCTGTCCTTGATGATATCAGCTAATTCATCATCATCAGCCTCATCATCAGATGGAGTTTGAAAGACCACCTGCTTCTTGTGAGGACTTGGTCTAGTGCCTCTTCCAGCAGTGGCCTTGGTCTTCAGCAGTGTGGGACCGATTGATGAAGGGTGAACTGAAGAACTTGCTGAAGCTCCTGAGGCAATTGATATGCCAGTGGTCCTTTGGCACGTGGTGAGATGCATAGGTGCTTAGGACTTTTTCGGAGGAGCTGAGGGTTTTGAAGCCCGAGGAATTTGTGTAGCTTGAGGAACTAGGGAAGCTTGAGGAATTTGCCTTGGTGGCACTGAGGAGATTGGCCGTGAGGGCATTAAAGAAGAACTTGGCCGTGAGGGCATTGCTGAGGAAGTTGGTTTTTTGGCTGGCTTCTTTGGCATAGCCTTCTTGCTTGAAGAAGCCTCAGCAGCGGCAACGGCAGCAGCATAATCCTCATTAAATTTCCTCACTGCTTCTTTGGCTTGCTTGGCCAATTTAGCATGTCACCTGGCCCATTCATCAGCATAATCCTCACCATGTTTAAGGCTTGTTGGATCAGCTCTTTGGCCAGGTGCCAGAGGAGGTCTTGAGCATGGAGGGTTAAGAGCGAATTTCTTCATGTATTTGGGAGTGACATATCTGTACTCCCTCCATTCTCTTGCCCATCTTCTTTCAATCCTCTATATGCGCACCTTGCGCTCATTCTTTGTTTCCTTGCCATGAGTTGCCTCATCAGACGTGCAGTACCCTGCATAGATGTCATCAGGGATCTCAAAGGCAGTATTGACTTCAAGCATCTTTCCTCCTTTCTGAGGCCTTTTACCATCTGCCATTTTCTTCAGCTAAGGAATTTGCACAATTGAGTTCTCTGAAGAAGTATGCAGCTTTTCTTTGAGGAACGCTGCAAATGAGTTAAGTTGATGAGAACCCAGTGATTCAACAGCAGACATGTGTACCTGTGAACAGAGTATAGGTGCGAAGAATTTGGAGAGGTCATATGCGTTCTCAGAAGTTTTTGTAAATTGAACAAGTTTGAGGAAATTGACCAGATGTGTCTTGACGAATTTCACTAAGCGTTCTTTGACTTAGGTTCTAGAGTTGTGCGGATTGTTAGATTCACACAATTGAGGAATCATGAAGAAAAACGTCACTTAGAGAAACAGATCAAGAACTGAATATTTGTGCTAGGTGTTTAGAGTGTGGAGGTTGAAGAATAAACACCTTTGAAAGATCTGATGAAAATCATCAGTAGAATAAATGCGGTAAAAGTAACTTTTAATTACCCTTGGTGAATAACACGACAACAGGAGGTGTAGATTTAGAAGTTCGTCAGCTCGTATCTTCCACGCCCTAACTTGGCGGAGGAAGACGTCTACGACGGCGGTAGAGGGAAGATTTCCGCGGCCGGTGTGAGTACGACGACAACGAGGTTGAGGCAGTGAAGCTCTTCCTCACCGGCGACGATGGAGGTAGCGGTGGTGCTAGGTTTTGAGAAGCTCGAGCAAGGGAGAGAGGTCGAGCGGAGTAAAAAATGAAGTGAGGAGGGGAGGGGGTATGAGGGGGTCCTGGACTAGGGGGTGTCCGGATAGCCGAACTATCATCATCGGTCGGACTCCAGGACTATGAATATACATGATTGAATACTTCGTCCCGTGTCCGGATGGGACTTTCCTTGGCGTGGAAGGCAAGCTTGACGATACGGATATGTAGATCTCCTACCATTGTAACTGACTCTGTGTAACCCTAGCCCTCTCCGGTGTCTATATAAACCAGATGGTTTTAGTCCGTAGGACAAACAACAATCATACCATATGCTAGCTTCTAGGGTTTTGCCTCCTTGATCTCGTGGTAGATCTACTCTTGTAATACCCACATCATCAATATCAATCAAGCAGGACGTAGGGTTTTAACTCCATCAAGAGGGCCCGAACCTGGGTAAAACATTGTGTCCCTTGTCTCCTGTTACCATCCGCCTAGACGCACAGTTCGGGACCCCCTACCCGAGATCCGCCAGTTTTGACACCGACATTGGTGCTTTCATTGAGAGTTCCTCTGTGTCGTCACCGATAGGCTCGATGGCTTCTTCGATCATCAACAACGACGCAGTCCAGGGTGAGACTTTTCTCCCCGGATAGATCTTCGTATTCGGCGGCTTTGCACTGCGGGCCAATTCGCTTGGCCATCTGGAGCAGATTGAAAGCTACGCCCCTGGCCGTCAAGTCAGATTTGGAAGTTTGAACTTCACGGCTTACATCCGCGGAGACTTGATCTTCGATGGATTCGAGCCACAGCCGAGCGTGCCGCACTGTCACGATGAGCATGATTTCGCTCTGTGGCCGGACAGTGCCCTGGAGGCCGCACACGAGCCCGCTCCGACCCTCGATTCGGAGCCGGCTGCGCAGATCGAGGACGGGTGGCTAGACACCGCCTCGGGGGCTGCAACCTCTACGGCGATGGAGCCGAATACTGGCCTTGTCCCTTGTGAAGCTCATGACTCCGAGGTGCCGGACTCCTCGCCGGACTCTGCACCTCCCGCGACCCCTCCAATCGAATCCGATTGGGCGCCGATCATGAAGTTCACCGCTGCGAACATCTTTCAACACGCACCTTTCGGTGACATCTTGAGTTCGCTAAAGTACCTCTCGTTATCGGGAGAGCCCTGGCCGGACTGCGGTCAGGACGGTTGGGATGCGGACGATGAAGAAATTCAAGGCCCGCCCACCACCCACTTAGTAGCCACTGTCGACGATCTAACCGACATGCTAGACTTCGACTTCGAAGACATCGACGGTATGGACAACGATGCCGGAGACGACCAAGAACCAGCGCCTACTGAGCACTGGAAAGCCACCTCATCATATGACATATACATGGTGGATATCACAAAGGATGGGAATGGCGAAGGAACAGCGGAGGATGACCCCTCCAAGAAACAGCCCAAGCATCGACGTCAGCGGCGCCGCTCTAAATCCCGCCACAACAAGAATGGAGATTCTGGCACCGGAGATAATAATACCCCAGACAGTGCCGAAGACAACCCCGTCCAGCAAGATTCAGCACAGGAGGACGGAGAAGCCAGCCCTCATGAGAGAGCGGCAGACGAAGAGGTAGAGGATGATAATTACATGCCTCCCTCTGGAGACGAGGCAAGCCTCGACGATGATGAATTTGTCGTGCCTGAGGTTCCCGCCGAACAAGAGTGTTTTAAACGCAGGCTTATGGCCACGGCAAACAGCCTCAAGAAAAAGCAGCAACAGCTCAGAGCTGATCAAGACCTGCTAGCCGACAGATGGACTGAAGTCCTTGCGGCCGAAGAGCATGAGCTCGGACGCCCCTCCAAAAGCTACCCCAAACGTAAGCTGCTCCCCTGATTAGAGGAGGAGGCATATAAACCTGCATCACCAGCACACAATACGGCTGACCGACCACCCCGTGGCCGCGACAAAGAGGCCTCTAGGCCCTCCACTAGAACCGTACCCCGGCATCGCTCGAAGAGCACAAGGCCACAGGGGAACGCTTTGGACTTGCGAGATATATTGGAGGATAAGGCAAGACAATCAAGATCGATCTACGGATCGCGTGGGCGCCCCATGATACGTGACGACAACCGTCGCGCCGGACACAGCAAGTCCGGCCGGGCCGAACACAGTAGACAAAGCCCTTTTGAGCTTCGTCGTGATATAGCCCAATACAGAGGCGCCGCACACCCACTATGCTTTACAGATGAAGTAATGGATCATCAAATCCCCGAAGGGTTTAAACCTGTTAATATTGAATCTTATGATGGCACAACGGACCCCGCGGTTTGGATCGAAGACTATCTCCTTCATATCCACATGGCCCGCGGTGATGATCTTCACGCCATCAAATACCTCCCACTCAAGCTTAAAGGACCAGCTCGGCATTGGCTTAACAGCTTGCCAGCAGAATCAATTGGGTGTTGGGAGGACCTGGAAGCCACATTTCTTGATAACTTCTAGGGCACGTATGTGCGACCACCAGACGCTGACGACCTAAGCCATATAATTCAGCAGCCAGACGAATCGGCCAGACAATTCTGGACACGGTTCTTAACTAAGAAAAATCAAATCATCGACTCTCCGGATGCAGAGGCCCTCGCGGCCTTCAAACATAACATCCGCGACGAGTGGCTTGCCCGGCACCTGGGACAGGAAAAGCCGAAATCCATGGCAGCCCTCACATCACTCATGACCCGCTTCTGCGCGGGAGAGGACAGCTGGCTAGCCCGCAGCAACAACCTCAGCAAAAATTCTGGCAGTCCGGATATCAAGGACCGCAATGGCAGGTCGCGTCGCAACAAGAACAAATGCCGCATTAACAGCGACAACAATGAGGATACAACAGTCAATGCCGGATTCAGAGGCTCCAAACCCGGTCAGCGGAAAAAGCCATTCAAAAGAACTACTCCGGGTCCGTCCAATTTGGACCGAATACTCGATCGCTCGTGCCAGATACACGGCACCCCCGAAATGCCATCTAACCACACCAACAGGGACTGTTGGGTATTCAAGCAGGCAGGCAAACTAATTGCCGAAAACAATGACAAGGGGCTGCATAGCGATGACGAGGAAGAGACCCGACCGCCGAACAATAGAGGACAGAAGGGTTTCCCCCCACAAGTGCGGACGGTGAACATGATATACGCAACCCACATACCCAAAAGGGAGCGGAAGCGTGCACTCAGGGATGTATACGCGATGGAGCCAGTCGCCCCAAAGTTCAACCCATGGTCCTCCTTCCCGATCACTTTTGATCGAAGGGACCACCCCACCAGCATCCGCCATGGCGGATTCGCCGCATTGGTTTTAGACCCAATCGTTGATGGATTTCACCTCACCAAAGTCCTGATGGACGGCGGCAGCAGCCTGAACCTGCTTTATCAGGATACATTGTGCAAAATGGGCATAGACCCCTCAAGGATTAAACCCACAAAGACGACCTTTAAAGGCATCATACCAGGTGTAGAGGCCAATTGTACAGGCTCAGTTACACTGGAAGTGGTCTTCGGATCCCCGGATAACTTCCGAAGCGAGGAGTTAATCTTCGACATAGTTCCGTTCCGCAGCGGCTATCATGCTCTGCTCGGACGTACCGCGTTTGCAAAGTTCAACGCGGTGCCGCACTACGCATACCTCAAGCTCAAGATGCCAGGCCCTCGAGGAGTCATCACGGTCAACGGAAACACTGAACGCTCTCTCCGAACGAAAGAGCATACAGCGGCTCTCGCGGCAGAAGTACAGTGCAGCCTCTTAAGGCAATTCTCGAGTCCGGTCGTTAAGCGACCGAACACAGCTAAACGCGCTTGGAGTAACCTACAACAAGACCACCTGGCACGTTCCGAGCACGCGTAGCAATGCGGCCCCAACCCCAGCCCCTGCAAAATTGCAAGACTGGTCCTTCGCGTACATCATTACGCTCTGGAGATACCATGGGCATAGGGGGAGGGGCACGACCACGATAGGCCCAGAATGCGGCTTAACCACACCAGGGGCTCTCAAGTGTGTCGTTCTTTTTTTTTCTTTTTCTTTTTTTACCCACAAGACTCCGTTCATCAAAGGCCCTGTCCGGCAGTAGACCTGCCGAACTCACGATGCAACAGCCAGGGAAGGAGAAAGGGTACGACGAATATCCAGGTGGTCTCCATTACAAGCATTAAATCTGTTTTATACACCATTCCGCAGCCTACCCCTGGAGGGGGGCATGTTTAATAGTCCCATCCCTTGCTTATCGCACTATTTGTATCATTCTGCATTCACGGCAGTATTTCTTGAATAAACAATGCAGCACCTTTTTGCTTATAATTGCATTTCTTTCTTATACATATGTTCATTTATGACATGTTGCATCCGTACACTTTGGTACGGCTAAATACACCAGGGGCTTATGTTTCCCGCATCATGGTGTGATAAGTCCGAACACTTTCACAAGTGCGGCACCCCGAACTTATAGCATTATATGCATCGGCTCCGAATCATGTCTTGGGTCAATAGTTGGGTTTGCCCGGCTCCCATGTTTTGGTACCTTACGTTCCGTTGTATCGGCTAAGGTAGCACTGGGAGAACCACTGCGATTGCGCCCCAGTTGAGCTGGGCGAGCGCCTCAGTGGAGAAAGCTAAAACTGACCGTCATGATGAGGCGAGAGCCGGTCGCTGTTCGAGAGGTTTTTTTCGAGTCCCTAAAGACTTATGCCGCTTAGAGCGAGGAACCGGCTTTGTCCGGCCCAGGCGTGGATAGCGCCCCAAATTCGGCCTTCCGAACACTAGGGGCTTCGCCGAAATTTAAAATTATAGAATTCTATGGCTAAGTGAGAGTGTTCAAGCATTATAAGTCCGCTTGCCTCATTCGTTGTGTTGAGCGCCTCCCTGGATGGACCCAAAATGGGAACAAGAGTGCTCAAATTTATCCCGAACACCCCAGCACTCGTGGCATGGGGGCTGAAGCCGACGACTTGCCATCTCTCAGATTTGATAAACGGCCGCACAGAAGGTAATATTTTAAATTAACAAGTGTTGCTTAGCGCATATGAACAAAGTTTTCAGCGCACATGATAACAAAATGCGAGTCTACTCAAATATTACATCTTTGGAGCACTCACCCGCAATAATGCGGGCACCCTTCAGGACACTCTTATAATACATCTCGGGCGTGCGATACTCCTTGCCCGGCGGTGGCGCGTCCGTCACAAGCTTCTCAGCATCCATCTTTCCCCATTGCACCTTTGTGCGGGCAAGGGCCCGAGGGGCACCTTCAATACAGGCGGAGTGCTTGATGACTTCAACCCATGGACACGCATCCACCAGCCGCCGCACCAGGCCGAAGTAGCTCCCAGGCATGGCCTCCTTGGGCCACAGCCGAACTATGAGGCCCTTCATGGCCTGTTCGGCCACCTTGTGGAGCTCGACCAGCTGCTTCAGCTGGTCGCTGAGGGGCACCGGATGTCCGGCCTTAGCATACTGAGACCAGAAGACCTTCTCCGTCGAGCTCCCCTCCTCGGCCCTATAGAAAGCGGCAGCATTGGACAAGCTGCGGGGCAGATCTGCGAACGCTCCTGGAGAGCTCCGAATTCGGGTAAGTGATAGGTAATTCACACTCACATGCTTGCTTTGCATGAAAAATGCCTTACCCGCCGCTATTTTCTTCAATGCCTCGATTTCCTGGAGGGCCTTGTAGGCTTCGGCCTTAGCGGCTTTGGCACTCTCAAGAGCCGATGCAAGCTCGGACTCTCGAGTCTTCGAGTCGCGCTCCAAACTCTCATGTTTTTCCACGAGAGCCTGGAGCTCTTGTTGTACCTCCACCACCCGCACCTCCTGCTTCTCTCGCTCGGTGCGCTCCGCGGCCGCATTATGTTCGGCCGCGGACACCGCCTCCTTTAGGGTCGCCACCTCGTTCGTGGCCCCTGCAATACCCATGTTATCCTTGTCATTCTTCTTGCAACCAAATCCTTTTCTGTAAGGTACAATTTTAATAAGGTGTTACTCACCTTCCTTGTCCTCGAGCTGCTTCTTGGCACGGCCGAGCTCGTTCTCGGACCGCTCGAGGCTTTGCTTCAAAGTATTGACCTCCGCAGTCAGTGCGGCAGAGGTCAGCAACACACCCTGCAATCCCATATTGACATATTTTTTATGACTCCTGCGTATATCTTTTTAGATCCTCAGTCCGGCTTTTCTTTCCGAACACTGAACCGAGCATCAGGGGCTACTGTCTATGCGGTACTATTTTACATATATCAAAATTCTTACCTCAAAGCCTGTTAAAAGGCTGCTGCAGGCTTCGGTCAGCCCGCTCTTGGCGAGCTGAACCTTCTGAATCACCGCACTCATGACGATGCGGTGTTCCTCTTTGATGGAAGCGCCGTTGAGCGCCTCCAGCAAGCTATCCGGCGCCTCTGGTTGGACGGAGGCCGCCGACATCACGGTCTTGCCCTTCTTACAAAGGGGCCGCCCGCCGGACTCCGGAGCCACTACAGGTTCCGGTGCGGAGTCCGGTGCAAAGTCCGGGAGGTTGCCCTGCGGCACCTCCGGGGCCTCCTCCTCCTGGCGGGTCCCTTCCCAGGATCCCACCTCGGCGTCGTCCGCATCACGGGGGATGGAGGCGGTCGGAAGGGAATCCATATCCGACGCACCCAAGGATCCGCTTGACAAAGCGGGAAGATCATCCTTGGCGGACTACAGGGTTGTATGCGGCATTAGAAAGACACCATGTGGCGAAAAGAAAAATCATGAAGTTATTCAGGAGTCCGGATACTTACGATCTCGCCAGGGGCTTGGCCCTTGAAGGCCAATCCTCGTCGTCGTCGCCGGCTTTGGTAGAGCACTCCGGGGGAAGAGTCCTTCCCTTCTTGGACCCTCCGGCCTCCCTCGTTGGGGAGGCCTTCCTTTTCTTCCCTCCCCCCGCTGGGGGAGAGGCCTCTTTCTTCTCCTCCTCGCCTTCGTGGGAGGAGTCCGCCTCAGAGTCACCAGCAGCCCCGTTAAGCGGGCGTCCGCTGGGTCTTCTGGCAAAGGGGCCGGACAGTTAGTCTGCTCGGCCTTCTTCAGCTAGTCCTGTCAAAGGAGAGGGAGTTTAGATCCCGCATAGAGTCAAACTATGGAAAACAAGTGTCCCGTAAAGGGTAAAATCGCTTACCTCGCTAGCCGGACGCTGCGAGCTGAATCCGTGATCTTCGGTAGCGGATGCGGGAGCCTCGGCGCCCTTAAACAGCACCCTCCAGGCCTCTTCGTACGTAGTGTTGAAGAGCCTGCTCAAAGTCTGGTGCTGCGCCGAATCAAACTCCCACATATTGAAGTCCCATTGTTGGCACGGGAGAATCCGGCGGATGAGCATGACCTCGACTACGTTGACAAGCTTGAGCTTCTTGTTCACTAGCTTTTGGATGCAGGCTTGGAGTCCGGTCAGCTCCTCCGAATCACCCCATGTCCGGCCACTCTCTTTCCAGGAGGTGAGCCATATGGGGATGCCAGATCTGAATTCGGGGGCCGCTGCCCATTCAGGGTCACGCGGCTCGGTGATGTAGAACCACCCCGATTGCCACCCCTTAATGGTTTCCACGAAGGTGCCCTCGAGCCAAGTAATGTTGGGCATCTTGCCCACCATGGCGCCTCCGCACTCCGCTTGGCTGCCCTTCACAACCTTCGGCTTGACACTGAAGGTCTTGAGCCACAAGCCGAAGTGGGGTTGGATGCAAAGGAAGGCCTCACACACGACGATAAATGTCGAGATGTTGAGGATGAAATTCGGGGCCAGATCATGGACATCCAGGCCGTAGTAGAACATGAGCCCCCGGACAAAGGGATGGAGTGGGAAGCCCAGTCCGCGGAGGAAATGGGAAAGGAATACTACCCTCTCATGGGGCCTAGGGGTGGGGATGAGCTCCCCCTCGTTGGGGAGCCGGTGCGCGATGTCGCTGGACAGATATCCGGCGCTGCGCAGCTTCTGGATGTGCCCCTCCGTAACGGAGGAGGCCATCCACTTGCCTCCCGCTCCGGACATAGTTGGAGAAGGTTGAGGTGAGATGTGCGGACTTGGGCGCTGGAGCTCGAGTTCGCGGAGATGGATAAGCAAAGGAGGAAGAAGGCGTAGGTAAAAGGGTGGATCTTTATCCCCTTATATGGGCGGACGAAACCATGGATCCTCACCGGCCTGATAAAACTCGCTTATCTCCCAAGCGCCGCAATCAATGGCGCGGTTGGGTTACCCACGTCGGTATTGATGGGAATCCCGGAATAAGGGGAACACGATCTCTGCTTCGACAAGACGTGCCAAGGAAACCGCTTCGCTAAACGCGCTGAGGTGGTACAATAAAAACAACTCGAGTAAAGGCTTGGTGGTGGTGTGACGTCATGCCACAAAATACGTCAGTAGATTGAACTTGTGTAAATATTATTCTCTCTACGGTGGTATGTGGAATTTATTTTGCAGAGCCGGACACTATCCTGGTGTTCACAATCTTCTATAAATTATTCGGTGAAGGAACCCGCCTTGCAATGCCGAAGACAATATGCACGCCGGACTCGTCGTCATTGAAGCCTGGTTCAGGGGCTACTGAGGGAGTCCTGGACTAGGGGGTGTCCGGATAGCCGAACTATCATCATCCGCCGGACTCCAAGACTATGAAGATATACGATTGAAGACTTCGTCCCGTGTTCGGATGGGACTTTCCTTGGCGTGGAAGGCAAGCTTGACGATACGGATATGTAGATCTCCTACCATTGTAACCGACTCTATGTAACCCTAGCCCTCTCCGGTGTCTATATAAACCGGATGGTTTTAGTCCGTAGGACGAACAACAATCATACCATAGGCTAGCTTCTAGGGTTTAGCCTCCTTGATCTCGTGGTAGATCTACTCTTGTAATACCCACATCATCAATATCAATCAAGCAGGACGTAGGGTTTTACCTCCATCAAGAGGGCCCGAACCTGGGTAAAATATCGTGTCCCTTGTCTCCTGTTACCATCCGCCTAGACACACAGTTCGGGACCCCCTACCCGAGATCCGCCGATTTTGACACCGACAGGGTATTTATAGCTGAGGTGAAAAACCGTTCACCCGAGGAAATTGGATGAACGTGCCCCTGGTCCTTCTCATTCGCGCGACATGTGTCACCCATGTACTGAGAGGTCGAGATCGTGTGAGATCGTGGGTGAATAGATAAGTATATCGTGGAATGCGTAACGGTTTGAGCGGCAAAAGCCGAAAATTCAGATAAGAATATTTTAAAGTGTCGTTCGCAATTTCTTCAGCTGACAAGGACACAATGAAGAATTTGAATGAGTTTCAAATAGAACGCACATGAAGAATTTGTGAACATACTGGGTTGAGTTTAGCATAGAGGGGGAAAAGGGTCCGATCACATTCACTTAGCAAAAAAACTTGAAGAATTAGCAATAAGTGAATGCTGTTGAGGACATAAACTCATATATATATATATAGTCAAAAGAAAAACAATGATGGAAAGAGTGAAGACAATGCAAAGTTGAAGAATTTCAACTTTGGTTGGTGGCGTAACCCACCGTATAAGAAAGCTGATTTCAGACACAGCGTACAACTCTCGTAGGGTTCTAAGAATCAATTTCTTCATTGATTTCTTCACACTTAGAGGGTTAGTCTTCATTGATTGAAGAAAAATGTTACTTCGTGTGTTGCACATCTAAGTCATCAAGTCAGCATAAGTGTTAGGATGTGTGTCCTTTTCAAAGAACATTCGAAGATTCTAGGATATTTAGCTCACACCGCAACTTGCTAAATCTCTTCTCATCCAAGGGCTTAGTGAAGATATCGGCCAGCTGGTCTTCGGTACTTGCGTGGTCGATGGAGATGTAGCCCTTCAACACATGGTCATGAAGAAAATGATGACGAATCTGGATGTGCTTTGTCTTCAAGTGCTGAACTGGGTTGTGAGCAATCTTGATAGCACTCTCATTGTCGCAGTAGAGTAGCACATTGCCATAGTCCTTGAGTGTTTGCTTCATCCATAGTAATTGAGCACAGCAAGATCTAGCAGCAATGTACTCAGCCTCTGCGGTGGAGAGTAATACGCAGTTCTGTTTCTTCGAGGACCAACATACCAAGGATCGTCCGAGGAAATGACATGTGCCTGACGTTGACTTGCGGTCCACCCGATCGCCAGCCTAGTCAGAGTCTGAATATCCAATGAGATCAAAGGAAGTGCCCTTGGGATACCATAATCCAAGTGTTGGTGTGTGAGGTAGATATCAAAGAATATGCTTCACAACCTTATGGTGTGATTCCTTCGGTGTAGCTTGAAATCGGGCACACATGCAAACACTAAGCATAATATCTGGCCTAGATGCACATAGGTACAATAAAGAACCAATCATGGAGCGGTATACCTTTTGATCGAAGTCTTTACCATTTTCATCAGTGCATAGATGGCCATTTGTGGGCATAGGAATTTTGACGCCTTTGCAATCTTGCATGCCGAATTTCCTCAACACATCCTTGAGGTATTTCTCCTGAGATATGAATATGCCATTGTATTGTTGACGAATCTGAAGACCTAAGAAGAATTTCAGTTCTCCCATCATAGAAATTTGATATTCTTCACTCATCATATAGGCAAATTCATCACTATAACGTTGGTTAGTACAGCCAAAGATAATATCATCAACATGTATTTGGCACATGAATAATTCATCATCATATGTTTTGGTGAAAAGAGTTGGGTCAAGTGAACCGGGTTTGAAGCCTTTCTTCATGAGGAATTCCTTCAGTGTGTCATACCATGCCTGAGGTGCTTGCTTGAGGCCATATAGGGCCTTGTTGAGTCTGTAGACGTGATCTGGAAATTTTGGATCCTCAAAACCTGGTGGTTGAGCAACATATACTTCTTCCTCAAGCTTACCATTGAGGAATGCACTTTTCACATCCATTTGTTGTAAGATGATATTATGATGGTTAGCATAAGCAAGAAATATGCGAATAGCCTCAAGTCTAGCAACAGGTGCAAAAGTTTCATCAAAGTCAATTCCTTCAACCTGTATGTAGCCTTGAGCTACAAGACGAGCCTTATTCCTCACCACGAGGCCATTTTCGTCTTGTTTGTTGCGGTAGATCCATTTGGTACCGATGATGTTGTGCTTGCGTGGGTCTGGTCGCTTGACAAGCTCCCACATATTGTTGAGCTCGAATTGATGCAATTCATCTTGCATGGCTTGAATCCACTCAGATTCCATGAATGCTTGATCAACTTTAGTGGGCTCTGTGATAGAGGCAAACGCAAAATGCCCACAAAAGTTAGATAAATGTGAAGCTTTTGAGCACGTGAGGGGACCTGGTGCTTCGATGTCATCGATGATCTTCTCAATTGCAATTCGTTTGCAATGCGAGGATGTGCGGGTTGACGACCTTGCTTAGGCTCAGCAGTTTCTTCAGGACCAGTTTCTTCAGGAGCACTAGACTGATTTTCTTCATGATCAGGAATGACTTCTTCAGCAGATTCTTCAGTAGGGATGACGTCCTTAGTAGCTTTGAACTTGATGGATTCCTCGGGTGACATTTCATCTAGCACAGGAGGTAGGTGCTCTCTTCGCGAGCCATTAGTTTCATCGAACCGCACATCTACAGTTTCAACAACCTTGTGATGATTGATGTTGAAGACTCTGTAGGTGTGCGAGTCCTTTCCGTAACCAAGCATAAAACCCTCATGTGCTTTTGGTGCAAATTTAGAGTGATGGTGAGGATCTCTAATCCAGCATTTAGCACCGAAGACTTTGAAATAACTTACATTGGGTTTCTTGTCAGTGAGGAGTTCATATGAGGTCTTTTTGAAGAATTTGTGAAGATATACCCTGTTGATGATGTGGCACGCAGTATCAATTGCTTCAGGCCAGAAGCGCTGAGGTGTCTTGTATTCATCAAGCATGGTGCAAGCCATCTCAACAAGAGTCCTGTTCTTGCGCTCCACGACACCATTCTGCTGAGGAGTATAAGGAGCAGATAATTCCTGAGTAATACCAAGCATATCGAGATATTCATCGAGGCCAGTGTTCTTGAACTCGGTTCCATTATCACTCCTGATATGCTTGATCTTCACACCAAAGTTAGTGGAAGCCCTTGAAGAAAATCGTCTGAAGACTTCCCGCACTTCATTTTTGTAAGTGATGATATGCACCCATGTGTAACGAGAATAGTCATCAACTATGACAAAGCCATATAACGATGCATAACTAGAGAACGTGGCATAATGAGTAGGGCCAAATAGATCCATATGAAGTAATTCAAAGGGACGAGAAGTTGTCATGATAGTCTTCGAGGGATGCTTGGCTCTGGTAATCTTTCCAGCCTCACAAGCCCCACAAAGATGATCTTTGAGGAATTTGACACCCTCGATGCCAATGATGTGCTTCTTCTTCGCGAGTGTATGCAAGTTACTCATCCCAGCATGACCACGTCGTCGATGCCATAACCAGCATTCTGAAGCTTTTGCAAGTAGACATGTGGCAGGCTGTGGTCCTGCAGAGAAATCAACAATATATAAGTCTCCTTTCCTAAAGCCTTCGAAGACTTTGGAGTTGTCAGATTCCATTAGCACAAGACAACGAAATTTGCCAAAGACAAAAACCATATCAAGACCACAAAGCATTGATACAGACATAAGGTTGAATCCTAAGGACTCAACAAGCATGACCTTGTCCATGTGTTTATCCTTTGATATTGCAACCTTACCTAGACCCAATACCTTGCTTTTGCCTTTGTTAGCATAGGTGGTATGCTTCAGATGAGATGGTGACAAATCAGTGTCCATCAACAAGCTCCTGTCACCAGTCATGTGATTTGTACATCCACTATCGAGGACCCACTCAGTAGCTTTGGGTTGTTCATCCTGCAGATGAATTAGTGCAACTTACGAACCCATATACTTCATCAGTGAATAATATGATATCAATTTCATCAACAGTAACAGATATAGCAATATGAGGACGCGGGAAATGAATGATTCATTTCTTCATGATTAGCTTGCGTCCTTTCAAGCACATTCAGGTCTCCGGCAAATTCTTCAGACGAGTAAGTTAGTCTGGAGACCTGACCCTGCATAAGAGATTAGTTCTTTTTCTTCACCACCCACATCTGGAGGGGTGGCAAGGAATTCATCATTCTGCGAGCTCCATAAGAAAATGATGGCATTGAAGCCAGTGCACTTCGTTTCATAGAAGAGTGGTTAGGATAAGCATATGAATAAGTAGAGAAATTCTTCGAGGACTTATGAACATAATGGTTTGAAGAATAATGCACATATTCATAGCCTTTAGACTTTCCCTGCGAAACAGAAGTGTTAGCACGATGATGTTCATATGAGGATTTTGATCCATGTGAGGATTTTGATCCAAATGAAGAATTTGGTCCATATGAAGAATTTGATCTGGGGTTCCTATTCTTCATTGGTGGTGTCATGATGACATTCACCTAAAGATTTTCAAGGCATATTTTAGGAACCCAGATTTTCTTCATAGGGGGACAGTTCCTGCAGTTAGTTCCAACATATCGAGCAAATACTTCACCGTTCTGATTCTTAAACAGTTTATAGTTGGAGTCAAATGACTCATCAGAGGAATATGAAGAATCAGAGGTAAATCCAAATAAAGTGCATGGATCTATAGGAGGTCCTTTTGCAGCTACCCATGAAGTTTTGGGATACTGATCAGGTTTCCAGTAGGTCCCATCACCATTGAGTTTCCTCTCAAAGGCAATACCCTCTTTCCTAGGATTCCTGTTCAAGATCTAATTTTTGAGCACATCACATAGAGTCAGATGCCCTTTGAGGCTTTTGTAAATGTCTGTCACACACAATTCCTTCAGCCCTGCATTATCGTCAGTGATACATGTGGTATCCTCGGATGAGAAATTTGTGACCACAGAGACAGTTGAAGAATTTGCAGCAATAGAACCATTTGAACATTCAGGTGATGAATTAGCAGATTCACGCTCAATGCATTTCAGACATGGTGGAATAAATTCTTCCTGAGCAGAACTGATCTGTTGAGCAAGCAATGAATCGTTTTCCTTCTGAAGATCTTCATAACTCGCTTTTAAATTTTCAAGATCTTGCTTTCTCTGAAGGAATTCATGAGAAAGTTTTTCATGATCAGATAAAAGAGTGTTATGATGATTTTGAAGGTTGTCAAACCGAGTTTGAAGTCTCTGAAGATTATCTGTCAGAGTCTTAGTTCGATTCAATTCCTCACCCAACAGGTCATCGCTTCTGTCTAGTTGATTTTGAATCTTTTCTAAAGCCTTCTGTTGTTTAACAACAATTTTAGCAAGTTTTGAATAGCTAGGGTTGAGATTGTCATCAGATTCATCCTCACTAAAGTCAGAGGGGAAATGTTTGAGTACCTTGGCACCTTTTGCCATGAAGCAATAGGTGGGAGCATAGTCATTGTCGCTCTTGTCAGCAGAGTTGGGGAAGTCATTTTCTTCAGTGTTGAAGATGGACTTGCTGACGTAAGCAGTAGCAAGGGCTAGGCTAGCCACACCAGAGTCAGATTCCTCAGATTCCTCCTCTTCCACATTTTCCTCAGATTCAGCTTCAGAGTCCATTTCCTTGCCAATGAATGCCCGGGCCTTCTTGGAACTGCTCTTCTTGTGAGATGAAGACTTTGAAGATTTTGATGATGAAAACTTTGAAGATTTCTTCTTCTTCTTCGAGTCATTAGAATCATCATCTTTGTACTTCTTCTTCTTTGATTCCTTTTTCCACAGAGGACAATCATACATGTAGTGACCAGGTTTCTTGCATTTGTGGCAAGTTCTCTTTTTGTATTCACGGGACGAGGAATCATCATTTATTGAAGATTTTCCAAATCGACCGCAGCGAGAGAACTTCTGGAATTTCCTCACAAGCATTGCTATCTCCTGGATCAATTCTTCAGGATCACCAAGGCTGCTACCAGAATCTTCAGCTTCAGACTCAGATATTGCCTTGGCCTTTAGTGCTCGTGATCTTCCGTAGCTCGGTCCATAGAGATCTCTCTTCTCAGCAAGCTGGAACTCATGAGTATGGATATCAACGGGATCAAGTGATTTGTAATCTGATTGTTCTTGAATCATCAGTGTGAGGGTATCAAATGAGGTATCAAGTGATCTCAGCAATTTCTTCACCGCCTCATGGTCGGTGATGTCAGTGGCACCAAGCACTTGAAGCTCATTTTAGATGTCAGTGAGGCGATCGAAGGTTTGTTGAACATTTTCGTTCTCGAGTCTTTTGAAGCGGTTGAAGAGATTGCGAAGAACATCAACTCGGGAGTCACGTTGAGTTGAGACTCCTTCATTGACCTTGGACAACCTGTCCCAAATCAGCAGTTTCCAGTGCACTCACTCTGCCGTACTAACCTTTGCTCAGATGGCCACATATGATATTCTTCGCTTGGGAATCGAGTTACTTGAATCTCTTCACATCAGTAGCATTCAGAGACGGAGTGATAGAGGGAACACCATTTTCCACAACGTACCAGAGATCGTTATCAATTGCCTCAAGATGCATATGCATCTTGTTCTTCTAGTAGGGGTAGACCGTCCCATCAAAGGTAGGACACCCAGCCGAGACCTTGATCATACCTGCAGTCGACATAACTAAAACTCCAGGCGGTTAAACCAAAATCACACAGAACAAGGGAGTACCTTGCTCTGATACCAATTGAAAGTGCGTTATGTTGACTAGAGGGGGTGAATATGCGATTTTTATGAATTCTTCACTGAGGAATTTCAGGGTGAGGAAATTCCCAAGCGAAGAACTACTTGCAGCGGAATAAGTACTCAGGTATAAGCATAATAGAGCAACAGCATAGTCATCATGATGAAATGAAAGACAAACATAGAGTACAGGAAACATAAACACAGGATAAGCATGATGAAGACAAAACAAACTGAAGATATAGGATTGAGGAATTAGAGAAAGTCTTCATTCAAAGTCTTCAAACAGTAATGATCGGGTTCATCAACACATAACTGAGGAAATGGAAGGGTTGAGGAAATTGAACCAGTTGGCTTGGTGAAGACAATGATTTGGTAGACCAGTTCCAACTATTGTGACAGTTATACGTCTGGTTGGAGCGGCTGAGTATTTAAACTCGAGGACACACAGTCCCGAACACACAGTCCTCACCGTATTCTCCTTAAGCTAAGATCACACAGACCTCGCCCAACAGGAGAGGTAAGTCTTCATAGGTGACTTCCAAACCTTCATAGACTTGGTCACTCGGCAATCCACAATTCCTCTTGGATGCTCAGACCATGACGCCTAACCGTCTGGAGGATACACAGTCCTCAAAGGTAACAAGCATCAGTTCCACACAGGAAGAATCTCTTCAATGATGCTCAATCACTTTGGGGTTTGTAGGTTTGGGTTTGGGATTTGGGTTTTCCTCACTTGATGATTTTCGCTCAAAGTCCTCGAGGATGGGATGCTCTCAAATGACAAGTGTGAGTTTCTCTCGGAGCAGCCAACCAGCTAGTGCTTGTAGGGGCAGCTATTTATAGCCTAGGGAGCAGCCTGACATGATAAGACATAAATGCCCTTGTCTGATATGACCGTTAGGTGGTAGGATATTTTGGACAACTAGTGTGTGGCACAGCAATGGTCGGATTTGAGGTTCGAATTCCTCAGGGCTATCATGTTCCTCACTTTGTAGGCAATTCGCACTGGCGAATTCCTAACTCCTCAGTCAGAACAAATTCCTCAGAGACCAGAAGATCTTTGTCTCTGTCACTGAAGAAATTGACTGAACTGATATGAGATTTCCAATGGCTTCACTCGAAGGATTGGGTAGGTGCAGGATTTTGAGATGAGCATCACTTGGAAATCAGTTTCCTTAGTATTACCCCGATGCCCTTTAATAGTATGGTGTTTCCTATGACTCAAATAAAGAGAAAAAGAAACTACGGAAACAGAAGTCTTCACACTTCAGATTCCTCGCATGAATATCGAAGTCTTCAGGTCACACCAATTTCTTCACTTTCAAAGTCTTCAGGAGAACCAAAGTCTTCAGCCGAAGACATTCATTTTTAGGGGCACTGTAAATATCAAACTCCTCATTGACTTATAGAGCCTGTGTACACTCACAAACATATTAGTCCCTTAACATATAAGTCTTCAATACACCAAAATCACTAATGGGCACTAGATGCACTTACATTATGAAGACATCTAAGGCAATGATCATGAATATAGGCATCACGTCCGTGTCAAGTAGACCGAAACGATTCTGCATCTACTACTATTACTCCACACATCGACCGTTATCCAGCATGCATCTAGAGTATTGAGTTCATAAGAATGGAGTAACACATTAAGCAAGATGACATGATGTAGAGGGATAAACTCAAGCAATATGATATAAACCCCATCTTTTTATCCTTGATGGCAACAATACAATACGTGCCTTGCTGCCCCTACTATCACTAGAAAGGACACCACAAGATTGAATCCAAAGCTAAGCACTTCTCCCATTGCAAGAAAGATCAATCTAGTAGGCCAAACTAAACCGATAATTCGAAGAGACTTGCAAAGATATCAAATCATGCATATAAGAATTCAGAGAAGAACCAAATAATATTCATAGATAATCTTGTTCATAAATCCACAATTCATCGGATCTCGGCAAACACACCGCAAAAAGAGTTACATCGAATAGATCTCCAAGAACATCGAGGAGAACTTTGTATTGAGAATCAAAGAGAGAGAAGAAGCCATCTAACTAATAACTATGGACCCGAAGGTCTGTGGTAAACTACTCACGCTTCATCGAAGAGGCGATGGTATTGATGTACAAGCCCTCCTTGATTGATTCCCCCTCTGGCAGATCACCAGAAAAGGCCCCAAGACGGGATCTCACAAGTACAGAAGGTTGCGGCGGTGGAAAAGTGATTTCGTGGCTCCCCCTGATGTTTCTAGGGTATAAGAGTATATATAGGCGAAAGAAGTACGTCGGTGGAGCTACGAGGGGCCCATGAGGGTGGGGGCGTGCCTACCCCCCTGGGCGCGTCCTCCTGCCTCGTGGCCTCCTTGTAGAGTCCCAGAATTCAACTCCAAGTCTTCTGGATTGCTTTTGGTCCAAGAAAGATCATCGCGAAGGTTTCATTCTGTTTGGACTCCGTTTGGTATTCCTTTTCTGTAAAACTCTAAAATAGGCAAAAAAACAGAAACTGGCACTGGGCCTCCGGTTAATAAGTTAGTCCCAAAAATAATATAAAAGAGCATAGTAAAGCCCATTAAACATCCAAAACATATAATATAATAGCATGGAACAATAAAAAATTATAGATACGTTGGAGACGTATCAGTCCACGAGGCAGCCACGAGGTAGGGGGCACGCTCAGGGGGTAGGGCGCGCCCTCCACCCTCATGGTGGTCTCGGGACTCTTCTGGTCCATCTCCGATGCTTCGTGGGCTTCTTCTGGTCCAAAAATAATCTCTGTAAATTTTCAGGTTAATTGGACTTCGTTTGATATTCCTTTTCTGTAAAACTCAAAAATAAGGGAAAAAGCAAAAACTAGCACTGGGCTCTAGGTTAATAGGTTAGTCCCAAGAATCATATAAAATAGCATGTAAATGCATATAAAACATCCAAGGTGGATAATATAAAAGCATGGAACAATAAAAAATTATAGATACTTTGGAGACGTATCAAGCATCCCCAAGCTTAATTCATGCTCGTCCTTGAGTAGGTAAATGATAAAAGCAGATTTTTTGATGTGGAATGCTACCTAACATATTTACCAATGTAGTCTTCTCTATTGTGGCAAGAATATTCAGATCCATAAGATTCAAAACAGAAGTTTAATATTAACATAAAAACAATAATACTTCAAGCCCCTGTTCAAGAATTCATCCGATTAACCAGTTAACTTGCTGGTTAATCCCTACTCGTAGGGTCACCGAGTAGCTGATTAACTGATTAATCGCCTGAGTAATTGATTAAATGGCCGATTAACTTGTCGATTAGCCTATTAATCCCCTACTCATCAGCTAACCGGGCAGCTACCAGTTAACGATTCCCTCAACAATGTTCAAGCATACTAACAAAGCAATCATGACTTCTCAAAATAACATGGCCAAAGAAAGCTTATCCCTACAAAATCATATAGTCTGGCTATGCTCCATCTTTACACACAAAATACTCAAATATGCACAACCCCGATGACAATCCAAGCAATTGCTTCATACTTTTGATGTTCTCAAACCTTTTCAACTTTCACGCAATACATGAGCGTGGGCCATGGACATATCAACATGGTGGAAGAGAATATGGTGGTTGTGGAGAAGACAAAACGAGGGAGATAGCCTCACATCAACTAGGCGTATCAACGGGCTATGGAGATGCCCATCAATAGATATCAATGTGAGTGAGTAGGTATTGCCATGCAACGGCTGCACTAGAGCTATAAGTTTATGAAAGCTCAAAAAGAAACTAAGTGGGTGTGCATCCAACTTGCTTGCTCATGAAGACCTAGGGCATTTGAGGAAGCCCATCGTTGGAATATACAAGCCAAGTTCTATAATGAAAAGTTCCCACTAGTATATGAAAGTGACAACATAGGAGACTCTCTATCATGAAGATCATGGTGCTACTTTGAAGCACAAGTGTGGTAAAAGGATAGTAGCATTGCCCCTTCTCTCATTTTTTTGATTCGCTTCTTTGGCCTCTGTTTTTTTATTTGGCTTCTTTGGCCTCTTTTTTTTATTTCCTCACATGGGACAATGCTCTAATAATGATGATCATCACACTTTTATTTACTTACAACTCAAGAATTACAACTCGATACTTAGAAAAAAATATGACTCTATATGAATGCCTCCGGCGGTGTACCGGGATGTGCAATGAATCAAGAGTGACATGTATGAACTAATTATGAATGGTGGCTTTGCCACAAATACGATGTCAACTACATGATCATGCAAAGCAATATGACAATGATGATGCGTGTCATAATAAACGGAACGATGGAAAGTTGCATGGCAATATATCTCGGAATGGCTATGGAAATGCCATAATAGGTAGGTATGGTGGCTGTTTTGAGGAAGGTATACATGGTGGGTGTATGGTACCGGCAAAAGTTGCACGGTACTAGAGAGGCTAGCAATGATGGAAGGGTGAGAGTGCGTATAATCCATGGACTCAACATTAGTCATAAAGAACTCACATACTTATTGCAAAAATCTATTAGTTATCGAAACGAAGTACTACACGCATTCTCCTAGGGGGATAGATGGTAGAAAAAGACCATCGCTCGTCCCCGACCGCCACTCATAAGGAAGACAATCAAAAAATATCTCATGCTCCAACTTTGTTACATAACGGTTCACCATACGTGCATGCTACGGGACTCACAAACCTTAACACAACTATTTCTCAAATTCACAACTACTCACTAGCATGACTCTAATATCACCATCTTTATATCTCAAAACAATCATAAGGAATCAAACTTCTCATAGTATTCAATGCACTTTTATATGAAACTTTTTATTATATCCCTCTT
Organism: Triticum dicoccoides; assembly: GCF_002162155.2. NCBI lineage: Eukaryota > Viridiplantae > Streptophyta > Magnoliopsida > Poales > Poaceae > Triticum > Triticum dicoccoides. The sequence continues at coordinate 470,799,221 of NC_041387.1, read as the reverse complement.
GGATGCCTATCATATTAGGACTAAATTTATAACCAAAGAAAATTACCATGTTGTTTAGAGACTCTCAAAATAATATAGGTGAAGCATGAGAGTTCATCAATTTCTTCACCGTCGTGCTCTAAAAAGATATAAGTGAAGCACTGGAGCAAATGACAAACTACTCCAAAAGATATAAGTGAAGATCAATGAGTAGTCGAATAATTATGTAACTGTGTGAAGACTCTCTAACATTTAAGAATTTCAGATCTTGGGATATTATTCAAACATCAAGCAAAACAAAATAAAATGACATTGCAAGGATAGCACATATCATGTGAAGAAGTAAAAACTTAGGCTCAACCAAAACTGACCGATAATTGTTGAAGAAGAAAGGTGGGATACCGACCGGGGCATCCCCAAGCTTATATGCTTGAGACTTCTTGAAATATTAATTAGGAATGCCTTGGTCATCCCCAAGCTTAAGCTTTTGTGTCTCCTTAATTCCTTTTATATCACAGTTTCCCTAAATCCTAAAAACTTCATCCACACAAAACTCAACAAGAACTCGTGAGACAAGTTAGTATAAATCAACGCAATAACATTATCATTCTCTACTGTAGCAAATCATTAAAATTATTATTTGATATTGCCTACTAAATGCATCTGCATGTTTAACACTCATATCCTCAAATAGAATCATTAAACAAGCAAATATATGCAAACATAACAGCAATCTGTCTAAACAGGATAGTCCGTAAATAATGCAAGAGGAATCATACTTCCCTAACTCCGAAAATTATGAAAAACATATTGTAGAAAATTTTTTGTTACTCATTGTGTCAAAATTTCAAGATTTTATCATGTGCTGACTATTCACCAATATTCAAAACATAACAGCAAACTTTCTGTTTTCTAAACAACAACGTATAGAATTGTAAAATAAGCATGGTAAAGGCTATACTTGATTTTTTTTATCGAACTAAGAGATACTAAAACTTATTCTAAAGAACAGCAAGCAAATCTAAACAAAAGAAAATGACGCTCCAAGCAAAACACATATCATGTGGTGAATAAAAATATAGCTCCAAGCAAAGTTACCGATGAATGAAGACGAAAGAGGGGATGCCATATAGGCCATCCCCAAGCTTAGGCTCTCGCCACTCCTTATTCCATAGTCCATCAAATCTTTACCCAAAACTTGAAAACTTCACAACACAAAACTCAACAGAAAATCTTATAAGATCCGTTAGTATAAGAAAGCAAATCACCACTTTATGGTACTGTTGTGAACTCATTCTAAATTCATATTTGTGTTGTATCTACTATATTCCAACTTCTCCATGGTTCATACCCTCCGATACTACTCATAGATTCATCAAAAAAAGCAAACAACACATAGAAAACAGAATCTGTCAAAAACAGAACAGTCTGTAGTAATTTGGAAACTTTCCATACTTCTATAACTCAAAAAATTCTGAACAATTAGGACAATCTAGGCAATTTGTATATCAATCTTTTGAAAAAAATTCAGATCAAAAGCACGTTCGAGTGAATCTTCAAATTTCCTGGACTGAGCGCAAATATTTCTGTTTTTGCACAGAATCAAGTCAACTATCATCCACACTATCCCAAAGGCTTTACTTGGCACTTTATTGAAACAAAAGCTATAAAAATGATTACTAAAGTATCATAATCATGTGAACACACAAAAACAGTAGGGTTAAATATTGGGTTGTCTCCCAACAAGCGTTTTTCTTTAATGTCTTTTTAGCTAGGCATGATGATTTCAATGATGCTCACATGAAAGATAAGAATTGAAACACAAAGAGAGCATCATGAAGAATATGACTAGAACATTTAAGTCTAACCCACTTCCTATGCCTAGGGATTTTGTGATCAAACAACTTATGGGAACAAGAATCAACTAGCATGGGAAGTCAAAACAAGCATAACTTCAAAACTTTAAGCACATAGAGATGAAAATTGACATTATTGCCACTCCTACAAGCATAAATTCCTCCCTCATAATAATTTTTAGTAGCATCATGAATGAATTCAACAATATAACCATCAAATAAAGCATTTTTTTCATGATCCCCAAGCATAGAAAATTTACTACTCTCCACATAAGCAAAATTCTTCTCATCCAGAGTAGTGGGAGCAAACTCAACAAAATAACTATCAAGTGAGGCACAATCCAATTGAAAATTAAAATTATGATGATAAGTTTCATGGTTATAATTATTCTTTATAGTATACATGTCATCACAATAATCATCATAGATAGCAACTTTGTTCTCATAATCAATTGGAACCTCTTCCGAAATAGTGGATTCATCACTAAATAAAGTCATGACCTCTCCAAATCCACTTTCATAATTATAACAATAAGATTCAACACCCTCCAAAATAGTGGGATCATTACTTCCTAAAGTTTACACTCTTCCAAACCCACTTTCATCAATATAATCATCATAAATAGGAGGCATGCTTTCATCATAATAAATATTCTCATCAATACTTGGGGGGCTGAAAAAATCATCTTCATCAAACATAGCATCCCCAAGCTTGTAGATTTGCATATCATTAGCATCATGGATATTCAAAGAATTCAAACTAACAACATTGCAATCATGCTCATCATTCAAAGATTTAGTGCCAAACCTTTTAATGCATTCTTCTTCTAACACTTGAGCACAATTAAGCATATGAGGTAACCTCAATTCCATTTTTTGTAGTTTCTTTTATAGACTAAACTAGTGATAAAACAAGAAACTAAAAGATTTGATTTCAAGATCTAAAGATATACCTTCAAGCACTACCCTCCCCGGCAACGGCGCCAGAAAAGTGCTTGATGTCTACTACGCAACCTTCTTCTTGTAGACTCGTGTTGGGCCTCCAAGCGCAGATTTTTGTAGGACAGTAGCAAATTTCTCTCAAGTGGGTGACCTAAGGTTTATCAATCTGTGGGAGGCGTAGGATGAAGATGGTCTCTCTCAAACAACCCCGCAACCAAATAACAAAGAGTCGCTCGTGTCCCCAACACACCCAATACAATGGTAAATTGTATAGGTGCACTAGTTTGGCAAAGAGATGGTGATACAAGTGCAATATGAATGGTAGATATAGGTTTTTATAATATGAAAATATAAAAACAACAAGGTAACTAGTAACAAAAGTGAGCGAAAACGGTATTGCAATACTTCGAAATAGGGCCTAGCGTTCATACTTTCACTAGTGCAAGTTCTCTCAACAATAATAACATAATTGGATCATATAACAATCCCTCAACGTGCAACAAAGAGTCACTCCAAAGTCACTAATAGCGGAGAACAAACGAAGAGATTATTGTAGGGTACGAAATCACCTCAAAGTTATTCTTTCCGATCAATCCATTGGGCTATTCAGTGTCACAAATAGCCCTAGAGTTCGTAGTAAAATAACACCTTAAGACACACATCAACCAAAACCCTAATGTCACCTAGATACTGCAATGTCACCACAAGTATCCGCGGGTTTGATTATACGATATGCATCACACAATCTCATATTCATCTGTTCAAACCAACACAAAGAACTTCAAAGAGTGCCCCAAAGTTTCTACCATAGAGTCAAGATGAAAACGTGTGCCAACCCCTGTGCATAAGTTCACAAGGTCATACAATCCGCAAGTTGATCACCAAAACATACATCAAGTGGATCACGTGAATATCTCATTGTCACCACACATAAGCACATGCAAGACATGCATCAAGTGTTCCCAAACCCTTAAAGACTCAATCCGATAAGGTAACTTCAAAGGGAAAACTCGATCCATTACAAGAAGGTAGAGGGGGAGAAACATCATAAGATCCAACTATAATAGCAAAGCTCGCGGTACATCAAAATCTTGCCATATCAAGAACACGAGAGAGAGAGAGAGAGATCAAACACATAGCTACTTGTACATACCCTCAACCCCGAGGGTGAACTACTCCCTCCCCGTCATGGGGAGCGCCGGGATGATGAAGATGGCCACCGGTGATGGATCCCCCCTCCGGCAGGGTGCCGGAACAGGGTCCCGGTTGATTTTTCGTGGCTACAGAGGCTTGCGGCGGCGGAACTCCCGATCTAGGTTCTGTTCTGGAAGTTTGAAGATATATAAGAGGTGTTGGCATCGGGAACAAGTCAGGGGGGTCCACGAGGTAGCCACGAGGTAGGGGTGCGCCCAGGGGGGTAGGGCGCGCCCTCCACCCTCGTGGTGGCCTCGGGACTCTTTTGGTCCATATCCGATGCTCCGTGGGCTTCTTCTGGTCCAAAAATAATCTCCGTAAATTTTTAGGTTGAATTGGACTCCGTTTGATATTCCTTTCTGTAAAACTCAAAAACAAGGGAAAAATAGAAACTGGCACTGGGCTCTAGGTTAATAGGTTAGTCCCAAAAATCATATAAAATAGCATACGAATGCATATAAAACATCCAAGATGGATAATATAATAGCATGGAACAATCAAAAATTATAGATACGTTGGAGACATATCCTCTATCACCATCTCTTCCGCCTCCTCCGAGCTTAGGTCCACAGAGCTCGGAGGCTCACCCCCTGCGATGTGTGCCCGACGATGCTCATGGTATGTCAGCTCCTCGGCGACGAACGTCTCACCTCCAAACCTTTTTCCCCGCCGCATCTCTCTGTTAATCTGAAGCCCGGGAAAGACGACATAAATGGCGAATGAATCTAGTTGAGGTGGCTCAGGGAGGCGTCGTGGGAGCTCAGGATGCGACTGGGCTCCAGGGCTGCGATGAATTCGACTTAGCGGCGTCGGTGACACAAATCGATGTCGGTCGACGCCTTAATCAGTTGCGATAGTGGCGAAAATAGGTTGGGGGAGGTGTGGGCTAGGGTTTAAAGGTGCGACACCGAAGTTTATAGCTAGTAGTGGTCGGATTGGACGCCGACCTTTCGACCATTACTGTATGAGATGAGGGGTTGCTCGGTTGTCGCGAGACTTTCTCTAGTTGGAGAAAAAGTGAGGAGGTGAGGCTATGTTCCGTGGGAAAAGTTAAATTGTTAGGGAAAATACGATCTAGAGGGTCTGCTAGAAGAAGCCTAATCCCTCAAAATGAAATTTCGCCTTCAAATTGGGATGTGCTACAAATGCCCTGAAAACCATAGAAAAGCGACATTTGATTTGATTAAGCTCTAGAACACTCTAGAGGCTTTTTTTTTTTTTTACTTTCCACGCATCAAGCACCGTTGATCTACCAGCAGCTCCACCCTACCCATTCGATTGGTTTGTCTCTAGAAGCCTCCCCGCTCCTCCTCAACCTTGGTCAAAGAGACGAAACGTGACGTACTGCCAGTTGGCCGCAGCACAGCTGTATGGGCTGGGCCATCGATATGGGCCGAGGCAGACGTCGCCGTCTAGTGAGTAGTGACGGCAAGCGATTACCGTCTCGGTAAACGGAGCAATTAGCACTAGTAAAGGTCTCACACGCAGTACGAAATTTGCGATTGGCGCGCCACCATTAGAGCGCCGGACTGCAACTCCGGCAGGTAGGGTTTCGCTAGCTAACGCAGCAGGTGGGCGTGGCCGCCGGCTATATAAGGACGACCCCACCCTCCCCTCCCCACCGCCGCCTCCAGAGTTCAGAGTGCAGACCACCCACCACTGTCTCCCTCCCCCCTTCAGTTCCGTAGAGCTCGCGAAGGAGGAAGCAGGAACAGGCGAAGCGGCGGGAGAGGAGGACCGACGAGATGCAGATCTTCGTGAAGACGCTGACGGGGAAGACCATCACCCTCGAGGTCGAGAGCAGCGACACCATCGACGCCGTCAAGGCCAAGATCCAGGACAAGGAAGGTACGGGCCGTTCTTCCCGCCCCGTCGCCCTCCCTTTCCTCCAGCATCGAGGCTGAATCCAACGTTTTTTGGATTTTGGCTTTGGTTGATCCGCTCTGTGGCGTGTTTTGGATCGATCGCAGGCATCCCTCCGGACCAGCAGCGCCTCATCTTCGCGGGGAAGCAGCTGGACGACGGCCGCACCCTGGCCGACTACAACATTCAGAAGGAGTCCACGATCCACCTCGTGCTTCGCCTCCGCGGGGGCGGCTGCATGATCGAGCCCAACCTCAAGGCCCTCGCTCAGAAGTACAACCAGGGCAAGCTCATCTGCCGCAAGTAATGCATAAACCCCTGCACCTGTTTCTCAAACAAATTACCTAGCTTTTGTTGGTATATACACCTGCATGTGCGACAGTCTCTTGTCCGATAAATATTGCTGCTTTGTGTGTTTAGTAATGGAACAAGGTTATGATTTGCATGCATGCTGGATGTGCGGCAGTCTCCCGTTTGATAAAAATTGCTGCTTTGCTGGTGTAGCCACTAGTCATAGAAGGGCATGGTTTGCATGTCTGTAATGCAGTATATCTGAATTATTTACAGTATAGTCAGTAGCCAAGGAATGTTATTGATAGAACCAGTGGGATGCAATACTTATTTATGTGATGACTACTATGATGTGTCATTTTGTTCAGTCCCTTCAATCCAGATGCTGAAATGTGATAGTTGATACAAAAAAGAAGCATCTTTAGTGTCATCTTCCATGTTTCTTGGTTCATCAGTTCCCACTGGTGGCACATGATTTCTGCACTGTTAATTGTCCATGTACTTGTGTTCCATTTGCTTGTTGTCTCTTCATCTTCTCAAGCTGGTTCAGTGGTTTGATGGTTGATTGCCTTGCGCTTGCAGGAATGACAGTTAATTAGGCCAGTCACAATACATGAAAAACCTCACAGTTAAAAGTATAAACTGCTGATTTGGATAACTGTTTCCTGCAATAAGTGTGCTGATTCTTTGTGGACGATGTGTCATGTAGTAACTGTTTACTATTACTGCTATCTGGTACCTGAAGTGCTTAGTTGATCATGCATGTTCTGTCTCATACCTTCGCTTAGAAGATATATTGTGCTTGTGATGTAGGTAACCTTTTTCACCATTTTGTGTTGCAGGTGCTATTCACGCCTGCCTCCCAAGGCCAAGAGTTGCCGCAAGAAGAAGTGTGGCCACAGCAACCAGGTGTGACTTTCTCTTATGATCGAAAATCAAACTTACTCCATATCTAGGGTAGCATCATTCATGTGTTCTCCTTAGTGATGATAACCCAACATGATTATGTTCTCGAAGAAAGATGGCCAAATGTGACCATGATGAGCTAGCATTAGATCTTAATTGGTTTCTCAAATCTACTACTCCCTCCGTTCGGAATTACTTGTCTCGAAAATGGATGTATCTAAAACTAAAATAGTTTTAGATACATCCATTTTCGAGACAAGTAATTCCGAACGGAGGGAGTATATATGGTTTTATGTTATCCCTGATTTAGTTTGTTGTGTGTGTCGTACTGCTGTGTGCTATACATCTTCTCATGTTCACTTGGGAGATATTACTAGTACTACTGATAGAAATAGGTTAAGCTTTGTTCCTACATTGTTCTTATTCCATGCCACCTTTTTTTAGCTGTTTTCCATACCACCTTTGATCTAATGTGTTGCTTCTCCAACCAATTCTTTTCAGCTGCGGTCAAAGAAGAAGTGTAGGTACTGCTGAAGTGCCATGAATCGGCTGACTGCTTGTTTAAGCTTGCCAGAACTGTCAGAGTTTTAAGTATCTTGATGTAATGTTCCTGCTGGATGTTGAGCGCTGTCTCTTTTGAAAACTTGGTCTAGGGTTCCGGTGCATGCTCAAGATATGATTGTAGTATGACAGCTTAGCGCTTTTGGTTGGAGGGAGCATTGATCTAATTTATCTATGTGCTGTTCTTGTTGTTTTCGATCTTGAATCAACTGCTGGTCTTGTCGTTCGTGCCCTTTGTGCTGCTTGCTATGTCAGTCATTGATCGGGTAATGATATACTCCCTCCGTCCGGAAATACTTGTCATCAAAATGGATGAAAAGAGATGTATTTAAAATTAAAATACGTCTAGATACATCCCCGTTTATCCATTTTGATGACAAGTATTTCCGGACGGAGGGAGTATTTTTTACGAAGTAGGAATGTTGGATGTATACACTTCTAGCCTGGTTAGTTATTCATTGGCTATTTTTTTTCTCTGCTTGTTCCAAATGAATTTCTGCAGCATAGATAAAGCGTTGATTGATTTGTGTCTGCGTGCAACGTTTGGTTTGTACTTCCTTCGTTTCTAAATATTTGTCTTTTTAGTGGTTTTAAATGGACTACCACATACGGATGTATGTAGACATATTTTAGAGTATAGATTCACTCATTTTGCTCCGTATGTAGTCATTTGTTCAAATCTTTAGAAAGACAAATATTTAGGAACGGAGGGAGTAGTGGTTAGCGCTAGCTTAAAAACGGTGTGGTTGTGCATCTTTGAGCCATATAAGAATGCAAACTACTCCCTCTGTTTCAAAATATTTGTCATAGTTTTAGTTCAAATTTGAAATACAACAAGACAATTTTGGAACGAAGGGAGTAATATGGTAGGTTTACTGAACTAATCGAGGGGCCTTTGATGTATGTTGAGGATTTATAGCATCATCCATGTATGGCAGCTGGAGACTGCTGGACTGTTCTGGCTGGAATGAACAACACTATGTGCTGTTGTTCGTTATACTCCCTCCGTTTCAAAATAGACGACTCAACTTTGTACTAATTTTCTTTGTTGTGATTTGTTTGGTGTATGGCTTGGGCTGCATGGATGTGCCGTACCTTAAATCAAATCACAATGTTTCTTTAGGAAGTACTCCCTCCGTCCCTAAATATTTGTCTTTCTAGACGTTTCAAATGGACTACAATATATGGAGGTACGTAGACATATTCTAGAGTGTAGATTCACCCATTTTGTTTTGTATATAGTCACTTGTTAAAAGCTCTAGAAAGACAAATATTTCAGAACGGAGGGAGTAATATTGATTTGGTTGTGATTCTTTGATCTATAAATTTAACGCATAAACCATGTTAGATTCTGGGCTCTGCATCTCCAACCCTACAAGAGTCTCGCTGTTGCATGTGAAAACATCACTCCTGAGTTTCTTTTTACTTCTCATGTGTCACGAGTCTTCTGAAAAGACTTGTTGGGCGAATGTAGAAACAGGCGCAAATACACCAGGCCATAAAAGGGTCGGAGAAACTAACCGTCCAAACTGACAGTTCACCACTTACAGTAAAACACTAATGCACACAACTGTAACATAAGTAGCATCGTCAACAACGAATAGAAGGTAAACCTACATTCAGATACAGGCTTCGTAGAAAATCTTCATCAGTCTTTTTTAGTTGGTTCTGAACTTCTAATGCTCCAACAAACTTGTACAATATGCAACAAAAATAGGATCGGTAACACCAGCTCTCAAAATTTATCCATTTCCATTGAAGAAAGCATGCTGCCAATAAGGTCTGGCATTGGCAACGTGTGGTCTGCGAATAAACATGCCCTTAATCCTGATGGACCTGCAGCTTAGCATCATTGCTTTCTAGCTGAGAATACCATGTCAGCATTCATACATCAACATGAATGAGCCAGAAAAAAAGTTCGCTAAAGGATGAAAGGGAAATCTTTTTTGCCACTCAGCAATTGATCCCACAGCTGAGGATGTATGGGTTCATCACTATATTGGAAGGGCAAAATAGCAAGTTACCAATAATTTGATGGGCATCCAGCTATAAGACCAACCATTAACATCTCTCCTTAAGATCCTCAATCTGAAATTCTGAATAACCATGCCTGTTTATTTTTAATGGAGGATGCTGAGGGCAGTTACGAAATGTAAAATATGATTTCTTAAGCTGTATAGTTTCCGCAGATGAAAAAGGAACCAAGACAATAAATCATTTAGTTATGTTACTATTTCTTCAATGAAACCTTTTTTAGTGAAATCATACAAAGTGAGACACAAAGGTAAATATGAACATTTTGAGTCAAATCCGGCAACCATGTATATATGAAAAAGACGTGTAAATTTTAGACTTTGTGGATAAAAGTGAGTCAAACCCAGCAGGCCAGCACCCATGTATAAAAAATCGTGTGAATTTTTTACTCTGTGGATAAAAGAATTGTAATATTAATATTACACAGAAAAAGAGAACTGCTACAAACTTGTCTGGGAGACAACGTCCCCAAGTCCTGAGACCTTTTCTTGGCTGGCTTGAAGAAGCACGGCTCGTTTAGGGTTGGAAAGCAGCAGCTGCTGCATGTCCTTTGGGAGGACACTGAATGCTGCTTGAAGGTCTGCCTTCAGTTTCTGGCATGCTGCCAATGATTCAGCAGTACCTGTCCGAGAATTCTGACAGCAGAAATTGGAAAATAAACATCAGGATGTTTTCAACAAAACATTGAGGGCAGAATAGGTATGTTGAACAAGCTACTGTCCAAGATATTCCTATGGATCCCTATATGATGAAACATTTTAACATGCAACTTTTAAATATATATCACTAAACAATGACAAGGCCCCTCTTGTTGTAATGAACTATATCATGGGGGCTGTTACAGTAAATCAAAATTCTTGAGGTTAGGCTGTCAAAACTAATAATATAAGGTGTAAATCTTCAACCGTTCACGCGCATGCATCCCTCCAGTCTATCATATACAGGAGAGAGAATGGTAGACTGGAATCAAACAGCCCTAATTACCGAAGGATATTATTAGTGTCACGCCACTATTCAGCAAAAAAGTTATACACTTGTAATGCTTTATTGTTTATCACATCAAAATCCAATGCCGTCACTACCGACTACCGAAGGCGGTTATTCGCAGGAAAAGACAGAACAAAATCCCAGTGCAGTCATGTTACGCTAAACCTCATGACTTTAACATTTAACTCTATTCCATCGCCAGTCGGTTTGATTTCTTGCAAGAAAACATCAAGAAAACCAGTCACACAAAACATGTGGTTGGTTCAACTAAACCCGAATTCATATGCCAGAATAGTTCATACTCAAAATGATCAAATCCTAGTTAATCTGTAGTTCACCATAGACTGATTAATGTTTTCTGGTGCAGCATTCCTGTAAGCTAATTAAATGGCAAACTCATAATAGAGTACATATTAGTGTGCACTACAAAGTAGGAGCCTCATTGGATTTTATTACAGGAAATTGCATGTATTGCATGAAGTATTAAGGTGCATCTGATTAAATGCAAGAAAACCAGTCGTGTTCCTTTTAGTATATGTGGCAAGTCTCAGTGATCTGAATCATTTTTTTAGGAGAGCTGCTGAGTATTACGGCATTTAGCCCTATGCTATAGAAAAGTAAACTATGGAATCACTCAAATAATCATTATAAACATATCATTACCGAACTTACAAAGTTTAGTTCCTAAAGTTCAATGTGTCATAAGAGGAAAGGATAATTCAGTCAAACCAAGGAAGTAGACATAAGCACAAGGCATAACAGATATGTTAGGTTCATACATGTTAGGTTGCATCCTATCTCACCAATAGGACCTCAAGCGTAATTCTAATTTTGATATGGATTTTGGTAGGACAAGGGTCCGAAGGACAAAGATCGAGGCAAGGTTTTTCGAGTCGATGAGTCGTTCTGGGGTAGTGACTCGTGACTAGCCGAGGGTTTGAGTCAACCCTGGCAGACTAGTCGCGACTAATCGCGCGACTAAAAAACAGTGGATCAAGGGTAGGGCACTCACCCTAATTTAATCACCGCAGGGCCTAATCCCTACCGTGGCAGTGAGGCTCTGAGGCTATTTAGACTTACACTATTGATTCTTTGTTTTGATCGATCAAAAGATACATCAGCTTGCTTGTATAGCACAGCCTTGACCAGTACTAGACTCCATGACTAAACCAACTGGAATTAGCTTAATTGGAGACCCATGCATTGATAACCAACTCAAAATCTTCCTCAACTAAACAAACTCCAACTCTCTTTTCGATCTCCATCGTGGTGACCTGGCAGGCTGCTAGTGTCCTACACGGATAGAAGTCTTCTTGCAACTTAGAAGTACTTTAAAGATCTTATCATAACTTCCTAAAGTGTCATCTCCAAAATGGCTATCCTATTTCCCTTAACTTCCTTTATGTGCCCGTCGAACTGAGGCATTCATCCTGCTTGGTTCGTGCTGGCCTAAAGCCTATAGCAGGTGTAGGCAGTCCTTGTCAAAAGAAAAAGCTTATGATTCAGATCGATCTGTCTTAGTTATGCACATAGCCACATATACTGAATTATCAATAATAATGTGAGTTGTTCGTGAGCTTATCTTTGTAGTTTGTCCTAACAGAAAACGACTACTATTAAGGATTTCTTACTTAAATCTCCATAACTATTAGGATTTATTTGTTTTTGCAAGTGACAGTTAACTTAAGAAAGCATCAGAACAAATATTACCTCCATCTCTTTGAGAAGATACCGTTCAATAACATTAAAAGAATCAATCCTCTCCAACTCGGACATCTTTGACATTAACTTCTCGATATCAACATTCATGCGAGCTTGTCTCCATAACCTTAGCTGATCTTGCTCTGCAGCAGAACGTCTTTGTCGGAACCAAGGCATGAAGTTCGGACCTTCCAAGAATTTTCTGATAAAGATCAGTGGTTAAACAAAAATGAAAAAGTTAGCTTGTGAATCCCTGTTTTGCGAAGTAATTCAAACTAAAAATTCATAAAATGTTTTGCCAAACAAATATGGTTCTGGCTTACCTATATAAATCCAACCAATTGGACTTCATCCTTTTCGACAAAAATTTCCCTGGACCTCTAGAAGCCAAACCATTGACAAACTCATCTGCGTGAAATGGTGGAAGTAATGGTGGATCAACGAATGGAGAACTCCCTTCCAGTGGTGTCGTAGTTCTCAGATATGGCCCAAAAGGCGAAAGGAAGTTGGTCGTTAGCTCCAAGAAATGCCGCCTCAATATCTCATTGTTGACGACTGACATGGACTCCTCAATTCTCGGTGACACACCGGCATCAATGAGTCTATTTAGAACAGAGGTGTCAGGCTTTGTAGTTGGCACATATGTGCTCCATAGCGCCTCTTTATGCTCTGTCATGAGGGAAAGAGGGCCTTCTCTTCTCAACTTGATTGAATTCAATAGACTAGTGGGCGAAAACTTATTGATTGCAAGTTTGTCGAGTTTGAGCCTCACAGGTGTCCCATTGGATCCATTTGGTGATGCTGGTGATTGCCCACCTGCTGGGAGCACCCTAGTAGAATTTGGATTCGGGCTTCCCACGGACACCACATTTGGAACACTCTTAAGACTCCTCAGGAAAAACAAGTTCGTCACCCCGAGCACCATCGGTGGGAACACCTCACCTTCTGCAAGTGCATTAAGGCGAGCGAAGTCCGGATCATGAATAGTAAAGTACGGCCTGAAGTCCACACTATACAAGATTGGAGCAACAAGGCTAACAAGCCCAGCCACAGCCTCGGAGCACTGAGGTGGTGATGGCGCCACAACCAGTATGGGTTCTCCAACAACCATGAGTTCCCAAAGAGTCCACAGGTGCAGGAGCAAGCCACGAAACGAAGCAAACAGGTCAGCATCGTGGAAGAGCCCGTACGGCACCGAGGGGTTCGCCGGCAACAGCGCAGGCGGCGGCCCAGGGTCGTCGGCCGCGGGCGGAAGGTGCACCCGCAGCGCTGCGCTGCCAATGGGGAGCTCCATGGGGCACCCTGGCGATGGCGCCGGCCAGGCAGCAACGTGCGACGCCACCATTGTCAGCGCAGTGTGGCCTATGTCGAAGCAGAGGGGGCCAAGGATCTGCAGCAGCAGGCGGAAGAGGGAAGAGTAGGGCGCGTGTGAAAGTATGACAACGGACTTCTGCTCGCCGCCGCGGGGGAGGCGCTCGTCCTGGCGCTGGCGGTTGAAGACGAAGCCGTAGAGGAAGCCGCGGCGGGAGCCCGCCGCGGGCGGGGAGGGGTCCGGGAGACGGAAGGAGAAGAGCGAGTCGTGGACGGAGGAGCGGTGGCGCGGGAGGTGGTGGGACATGGAGTCCGGGAAGGAGGAGAAGGCGACGAGGCGGTCGAGGCCGCCGTGGGCGAGCGCGTCCGGCGGGAAGCAGGCCTCGACCAGCTGCCCGCGCTCCAGGTCGAAGCGGATGATGCAGAAGGCCCGCGCCCACCGCGCCAGCGCCGCGGGGTCGGGCGCCGCCGCGCCCGCCTCGGCCGGGTCGCCCCGCAGCGAGACGGACGGGATCCGGTTCATCCCCGCGCCTGTCGGGGGCGCGATGATTTGGGCGTCAGTGGGGAATTGGGGACGCGCGGCCAGTCGGGGGGTTGTTGGACTCGGGAAGCGACGCCGCCGGCGGACGGCGGCGCAGACAGCCGCCGGCGGGCGGGGCGGGGTGGGGGGGAAAGGTCGCGGGCGGATCGGACGGGGCGTGATCTCCGTCTGGGATCTGCCTGGCGGGGCGGGCTGTGGGTGAGTTCGGATTGGCGTTCCTTTGCGGCGCAGACGTGCACTTCTGTTTTGTGTTTGCTGCTTGCCAGTTTGCCGTTTACGGGTAGTAACCGGTTACACGGTTCCACTCGGTTCTTTTCCTTTGGTACCTTGCCGGACTCGATTTAGTTTTCCTTTGGTTTTCCTTGCAGTCCGTTTTTTTTTTCCTTTGACATGGACTCCAATGCAGTTCATCAAAGGAACGACATCAAATGTTTACGGGATACATTCGCGCGTGTTTCAGGACAGTGGTACTTCCTCCGTCCAAAAATACTTGTCATCAATGTATCTAGATGTATTTTAGTTCTAGATACATCCTTTTTTGTTCATTTTGATGACAAGTTTTTTCGAACGGAGGGAGTAGAAGACGGCCACGAAACCTAATACATCAATGACGCTGATAGAGATTGTCTTCTGCTGGCTCAACAGATGGGACACCATAAAATTGTATTTACAATCTGACCATATTCAAGTTACTGGAGCTCTATGAACACCCTAGCTTTTCTTTGTCCTTCTTGTTGAAAGATGTATCTGTTTTTACCATAAATAAAGCTAGCCGGATGGCTTTCGCTCAGAAAAAAAGACGATTGGACGGGAGGTCGTTGTTGGCGGGAGGACAAGCATGCGGGCCAAGCATTTGCGTTGCGCAAATGAGGCATGATTACCACAAAGTCATGTCATCTAGGCAAAGCTTCTCCATGCAGATCCCCAGTTGACGACATCGTTCATAGATTTCTAAGGGCGGCAACATCATGGACATGAACCGACGATGACATAATGAAAAGCATGGATGTCCCTAACCATTGCAGCAAGGTCCCCACCCCCCTCCCCCCTCAAACGGGCGACAGAGTACCCAAAGACGAGATGATCTGTCGTCTCAAGATGGCGTCGACAACCACATTCAACACCGGTGGCGAGCTTCTTCTGGCGGAACATGTCACAGGTGTGGATATATACGAGAGGCTAGAGGAATAACCACATGCATG
>NC_041387.1:470727157-470783395 GCF_002162155.2 Triticum dicoccoides | reverse complement strand
GGGGGGGGGCGGGGATGTGTGGAGAGACTAAGGGTTTTTCTGCAAATGTAGAGCAGAGTGGCAGGGGTCATTTCACAAAAAATATGACAGCTTGCGTCACATGCGCTAGATGCAGACAAGATGGTTAGAAATGACGGATGGCAGACACACCATCATCATCAACTGGGTCTTTCATAGGAGTAGAGAATTTTTTATGACTAATAGATACCCCACGTGTTGCTACGGAAATTTCTAGTCTTTTGTTGAGAATCTCTTTAGAGCATAACATAATTCATACACCGGCTACTATACACCGGCTTGAAAGATCACATCAAGCAGTTTTAACATAATTTCTTTTAATAGAGCAAGGTATAGTGGGTACTCCGGGATCACCAAGTTTCTTAGGTATTCCACCCTTGAAGGTATAGTTGGCAAGCATGGTGGAAATCTCAGTTTTAGGTATTTTCCTCTTATTAGTGATGATATCTTTCATATATTTAGCATAAGGGTTTGTTTTAAGCATATCAGTTAAGCGCATACATAAGAAAATAGGTCTAATCATTTCAGCAAAGTGCTCAAAATCCTAATCATCCTTTGACTTGGATGGTTTAGGAGGAAAGGGCATGGATTTCTGAACCCATGGTTCTCTTTCTTTACCATGCTTCCTAGCAACAAAATCTCTCTTATCATAATGTTGGTTTCTTGATTGTGGGTTATCAAGATCAACAGCAGGTTCAATTTCTATATCATTGTTATTACTAGGTTGAGCATCTATATGAACATCATTATTAGCATTATCATCAGGTTCATGTTCATCTCCGGATTGTGTTTCAGCATCAGAGATAGAAGTATTATTAGGATTCTCAGGTGTTTCAACATTAGGTTCACTAGAAGTTTGCAAAGTCCTATCATTCTTCTTTTTCTTCTTCTTAGAAGAACTAGGAACATCTAGATTATTATTCTGAGAATCTTGTTCAGTTCTTTTAGGGTGGCCTTCAGGATACAAAGATTCCTGAGTCATTCTACTAGTTCTAGTAGCCACTATAACAGCAAAGTCATTTTTATTATTTAATTCAGCAAGCAATTCATTCTGAGCCTTAAGTACTTGTTCAGCCTGAGTAGCAATCATGGAAGCATGTTTACTAGTGAGTTTAAGTTCACTTTTAACTCTAGCTACATAATCATTCAAGCCTACTATCGTATAAGCATTATTCTTCAATTGTCTACCAACATAATCATTGAAATTTGCTTGTCTATTCAGGAAATCATCAAATTCATCTAAGCAAGGGCTATGAAATTTAGTAGATGGGATTTCATCTTTATCATATCTATAGAGAGAATTTACCTTTACTACCTGTGTTGGGTTATCAAGACAATGGGTTCTTCAACAGGCGGTATATTAAGACCATGTATTTCTTCGATAGGAGGTAAATTCTTAACATCTTCAACTTTAATACCTTTTTCTTTCACTGATTTCTTTGCCTCTTGCATATCTTCAGGACTGAGAAATAAAACACCTCTCTTCTTCGGAGTGGGATTAGGAATAGGCTCAGGAGTTGGCTCAATTGGTTCAGGAATTGCCTCAGGAACTGGCTCAGGAAGAGTCCAAATATTTTCATTAGTTAACATATTATTCAATAGTAATTCAGCTTCGTCGACTGTTCTTTCCCTGAAAACACAACCAACACAACTAACCAAGTAGTCCTTGGAAGCATCAGTTAGTCCATTATAAAAGATATCAAGTATTTCATTTTTCTTAAGTGGATGATCAGGCAAAGCATTAAGTAACCGGAGAAGCCTCCCCCAAGCTTGTGGGAGACTCTCTTCTTTGGTTTGCACAAAATTATATATTTCCCGCAAGGCAGCTTGTTTCTTATGAGCAGGGAAATACTTAGCAGAGAAGTAATAAACCATATCCTGGGGACTACGCATACAATCAGGAGCAAGAGAATTATACCAAGTTTTAGCATCACCCTTTAATGAGAACGGAAATATCTTAAGGATATAAAAATAGCGAGACTTCTCATCATTAGTAAACAAGGGTAGCTATATCATTCAACTTGGTAAGATGTGCCATAACAGTTTCAGATTCAAGGCCATAAAAAGGATCATATTCAACTAAAGTAATAATCTCAGGATCAATAGAGAATTCATAATCCTTATCAGTAACACAGATAGGTGAAGTAGCAAAAGCAGGGTCAGGTTTCATTCTAGCATTAAGAGACTGCTGCTTCCATTTAGCTAATAATTTCTTAAGATCATTTTTATCATTGCAAGCAAAGATAGCTTCAACAACTTCTTTATTCATAACATAACCCTTAGGAACAACAGGCAATACATAATCATTGGGAGAACCTTCATCATCACTATCATCAATAATAGCATCTTTAATATTTTCATTCCCCCTAACTCTAGCAAGTTGTTCATCAAGAAATTCACCTAATGGCAAAGTAGTATCACGCAGAGAAGTAGTTTCATCATGCACAACAGAAGTGGCATCATCAATAACATGCGACATATCAGAATTCATAGCAGTAGCAGGTTTAGGTGTCGCAAGCCTACTAATAACGGAAGGAGAATCTAGTGCAAAGCTAGATGGCAGTTCCTTACCTCCCCTCGTAGTTGAGGGTAAAATCTTGGTTTTAGCGTCTTTCAAGTTCTTCATAGTGATCAACAGATATAAATCCCAAGTGACTCAGAGAATAGAGATATGCTCCCTGGAAACGGCGCCAGAAATTAGTCTTGATAACCCACAAGTGTAGGGGATCGCAACAGCTTTCGAGGATAAAGTATTCAACCCAAATTTATTGATTCGACACAAGGGGAGCCAAAGAATATTCTTGAGCATTAGCAGTTGAGTTGTCAATTCAACCACACCTGGATAACTTAGTATCGGCAGCAAGGTATTTAGTAGCAAAGTAGTATGATAGTAATGGTAACGGTGGTAAAAGCTAAAGATAGTAATAACAATATTTTTGGTGTTTTGTAGTGATTGTAAGAGTAGCAACAGAAAAGTAAATAAGCGAAGAACAATATGTGAAAAGCTCGTAGGCAATGGATCAGTGATGGATAATTATGCCGGATGCGATTCCTCATGTAATAGCTATAACATAGGGTGACATAGAACTAGCTCCAGTTCATCAATGTAATGTAGGCATGTATTTCGTAAATAGTCATACATGCTTATGGAAAAGAACTTGCATGACAACTTTTGTCCTACCCTCCCGTGGCAGCGGGGTCCTAGCGGAAACTAAGGGATATTAAGGCCTCCTTTTAATAGAGAAGCGGACCAAAGCATTAACACATAGTGAATACATGAACTCCTCAAACTACGGTCCTTACCGAGAAGTATCCTGATTATTGTCACTTCGGGGTTGTCGGATCATAACACATAATAGGTGACTATAGACTTGCAAGATAGGATCAAGAACACACATATATTCATGAAAACATAATATGTTCAGATCTGAAATCATGGCACTCGGGCCCTAGTGACAAGCATTAAGCATAGCAAAGTCATAGCAACGTCAATCTCAGAACATAGTGGATACTAGGGCCCAAACCCTAACAAAACTAACTTGATTACATGGTAAATCTCATCCAACCCATCACCGCCCAGCAAGCCTACGATGGAATTACTCACGCACGGCGGTGAGCATCATGAAACTGGTGATGGAGGATGGTTGATGATGACGACGGCTTCAGATCAGCCCTCCCGAGAGAGATTAGGGCTTGGCGGCGGCTCCGTGTCGTAAAACGCGATGAAACTTTCTCTCTGTTTTTTTCTCCCCGAGACGGAAGATATAGAGTTGGAGTTGAGGTCGGTGGAGGTCCAAGGGGCCCACGAGATAGGGGGCGCGCCCTACAGGGGGGGCTGTCTCGTGGACAAGCCCTGGCCCCCCTGGTGTATTTCTTTCGCCCAGAAATTCTTATTAATTCCAAAAAGTGCCTCCATGGATTTTCAGGACATTCCGAGAACTTTTCTTTTCTACACATAAAAGAACATCATGGCAATTCTGCTGAAAACAGCGTCAGTCCGGGTTAGTTTCATTCAAATCATGCTAGTTAGAGTCCAAAATAAGGGCAAAAGTGTTTGGAAAAGTAGATACGTTGGAGACGTATCAGAGCCCCGAACGGACTCCAGATCAGCCCTCCCGAGAGAGATTAGGGCTTGGTGGCGGCTCCGTGTCGTAAAACGTGATGAAACTTTCTCTCTGGGTTTTTTCTCCGCGAGACGGAATATATGGAGTCGGAGTTGAGGTCGGCGGAGCCTCAAGGAGCACACGAGATAGGGGGGCGCGCCCAGGGCGCGCCCCCACCCTCATGGACAGGGTGTGGGCCCCCTGGTCTTCATATTTTGCGAGGATTTTTTATATTTTCTGAAACTTGTCTCCGATGATTTCCAGGTCATTCCGAGAACTTTTGTTTTCTACACATGAAACAACATCATGGTAATTCTGCTGAAAACAGCGTCAGTCCGGTTAGTTGCATTCAAATCATCCAAGTTAGAGTCCAAAACAAGGGCAAAAGTGTTTGGAAAAGTAGATACGTTGGAGACGTATCATTATGCCTCTCTATTTATATCATATACTTGAATTGAATAAGTTGACACCTACTAAAATAGCTTTGCAAATGGCTGATAAATCAACTGCTATACCTGTCGGTATTTGTGAGGATGTGCCTGTTGTGGTTGCAAATGTCACTATCTTAACGGACTTTATTATTCTTGATATTCCCGAGGACGATAGTATGTCTATTATCCTTGGTAGACCCTTTTTTAATACTGCAGGGACTGTTATTGATTGCAACAAAGGCAACGTCACTTTTCATGTTAATGGTAATGAGCATACGGTACCCTTTCCGAGGAAACAATCTCAAGTTCATAGCATCAATTCTATTGGAAAAGTTCCAACTATCATTATTGGAGGTTTTGAATTTCCTCTTCCTACTGTCAAGAAAAAGTATGATATTCTTATTGTTGGGGATTTTCATATCCCCGTTGAGGTAACTTAGTGTTATTCGAAATTTCTCCGGTTCCGTGTTATTCGGAATGAGTTTGTTAACAAGACTTGATCAACCTTATTAGCGGATTCATTTTGATGATCATGAGATGGATGAAACTAGAAGGCACAACTTTCTGTACCCTCTTTTTACTTTCTGTTATTTAAAATCAATAAAGCAAGAATAGTATTATCCGTCTGTTTTCTGAATTTTTCGTGCAATAAAAAATATCCCAAAAATAAAAGTGCTCCAAATGCCCTGCAAATTTAGTATGATTTTTTATGGAATATTTGAGGATTTTAGGCACTGAAATCACTGCAGGAGGGGCAAGCACCAGGCCACGAGAGTGGAGGGCGCGCCCCCTCTCCCTGGGTGCGCCCCCCTGTCTTGTGGGCCCCTGGTGGCCCCCCTCCACTTATGCCAGCACCCACACACTTCATCTTCTACCCAAAAAATTTCACATCCAGCTCAAGCACGAGTTCTAGCTCATTTTGCTGCGATTTTCAATCTCCTTGCTCAAAGCTCCATTCACAAAACTGCTTTGGGAGATTGTTGCTTGGTATGTGACTCCTCCATTGGTCATATTAGTTTTTGTTCTAGTGCTTTATTCATTGCAAATTTTTGCTGCTTAGGTGACCATGTTCTTGAGCTTGCATGTTAAATTTATGAGGCCCCAAGCATTTCTAATGCATAATATAGGCTCTAGGCACTTGTAGGAGTAGTTGTTACCAATCTTGTTTAGTTTTATTCACTTTTATTTTGAAATTACTAAAATTTCAGAAATTTTCAAAAATGTTAAGGAAGTTTTTGAGGGGCTCTTCTAGCCAAAGCTCTCAGAAAAAACAAGCCAAAGAGAAGGAAAAAGCCAAGTATAATCTTCCTTGCTTAGCTGAAGTACGGTCGTGTGAATGGCCATGCGAGGATTTCTTGAAAGAAGCTGGGATTCATGAAGATTTTTATTCTTTGATCAAGACTGCAGGCCTCACCGGTTTCATCAACGACCGGATCGATCAGTATCTCTTACTCGCCAATACTTTCGTGCAAAACTTTTATTATTATCCTAAGAAGTCACCGCGTGTAGTATCATTTCATTTATATGATGAATTCAGAGAAATGTCTTTACATAATTTTTGCGCGGTGTGTAGGATACCTTATGAGGGAGAATCAGAGGAACCCCATCATAAAGATGTGGATGGCTTTGTTAATACTATAGCTGTAGAGGAGCCAAAGACGGGTTCCGAGGCAAAAGTCTCTAGCATACACTTTCCTGTTTTACGCTACTTTACCCTATTTGCTAGTAGATGCTTGATTGGTCGTGGAAATAGTGGAAACTTAAGTGTTCCTGAATATTATCATTCTTCAACATGCCTTGCTTGGAGCCAATACTTTTAGTATGGGTGCCGTCGTTGCTAAACGGCTAGCCCCGAAGCGTACAAAAGGCCCCATATTTGGAGGTACCTATGCTGCACATCTTGCTAGGCATTTTCAGATACCCATTAGGCATCTTGAGGAAGAGGAGACAACATTGCCTCCTCACATTTTAGATTACAAGAGCATGGTAGCACACAAGTTTATTGTCGACAACGAAGAGAGGATGCTCTTGTATAAACTTAGATTCAATAAGAAACACATTGAGATTATTATTTTGCATGCGCCTCTGTTGTTTGATTTGCTTGTAGAAAATTTTCTCATCACACCAGAAGCGGTGAACAATCATCAAGCCCAAGCTTTTACTCCAGAACCTGAATCTGAGCCGGAACCTAAACTGGACCCTTATCGTGCATCATCTGTCCAGTGGGATCCGGAGATGACCATCTAATGGTATCCTGATTACACCTCTCATTACACTGGGGAGAGTAGCGGCGGTCCTTGGTATTAGACCAATTTAGGCCAAAAGCCTAAGCTTGGGGAAGTACGTATTTCTCACCAACTTTACATTCATGTTCACACACTAGTTGTCGGTGCTCATACTCTTTCATTGTATTGTCCATGTTAGTTTAAAATTCCTTTTTCTAGTTTTCTTCTTGTGTGTTTGATAAACCTTGAGAAAAATCAAAAAAAATTAGTTAGTTTAATTTCCATGCTTGTAGTAGAAATTAAAATGAAAATCCAAAAAGATTTCTAGTTCTTCTTCTTTCTTGTTGGGAGCTTTCCCGTGTAAATAGTTTTATTTTCTTTCCTTTGGGGGTCGAGAAGACCATATTGAAAATGTTTAGTGGCTCTCATATGCATGATTATTTATTTAACTTAGAGCCCATATTACTTGTCTTCTCTTTTGAGTTGAATGCTTGTAGATTCCAGCTTAGTCCAATGCACGTGCACTCTTATTATTAGACACATCATTCGGTCGTGCAAGTGAAAGGCAATAATGACGACATATGATGGACTTATTGGGATGAGAGGAGCTAGTATGAACTCGAGCTCTCTTGTTTTTGTAAATATGATGAGTTCATCGTTCCCGAGTCAGCTTATTATGAAGTAAACATATTTGCAATAACATTTAGAGATTATAGTTGCTTGTGCCATGCTTGATTAGCTTTGAGTTATAATGGTTTACCTTGCGTGCCAACATGCTATTAGAATGATTATGATGTGTTATGATGGGATGGTATCCTCCTTTGAATGAATTGAGTGACTCGACTTGGCACATGTTCATGCATGTAGTTGAATCAAATCAACATAACCTTCACGATATTTTGTTGGGGAACGTTGCAGAAAACAAAAATTTTCCTACTCGTTTCACCAAGATCATCTAGGAGTTCATCTAGCAACGAGTGATTAGATGCATCTACATACCTTTGTAGATCGCGCACGGAAGCGTTCAAAAGAACGGTGATGATGTAGTCGTACTCGACGTGATTCAAATCACCGATGACCAGTGCCGAACGGACGGCACCTTCGCGTTCAACACACGTACGGGACGGGAGACGTCTCCTCCTTCTTGATCCAGCAAAGAGGGAGGAGAGGTTGATGAAGATCCAGCAGCACGACGGCGTGGTGGTGGATGCAGGGCGTCACAGCAGCAGGGCTTCGCCGAGACTATGAGGGAGAGACGTAACGGGGGGAGGTGGAGGCGCCAGGGGCTGGTGTATCAAGTCCCTCCTCTCCCCCACTATATATAGGGGTGCCAGGGGGGCTGGTGCGCAGCCTAGGAGATCTGATCTCCTAGGTGCGGCGGCCAGGGGAGGGTTTCCCTCCCCCCCAAGGCACCTCGGGGTGCCTTCCACCACTAGGACTCCTCCTTGGTGGAAACCCTAGGCGCATGGGCCTATAGGGGCTGGTGCCCTTGGCCCATCTAGGCCAAGGCGCACCCCCTACAGCCCATGTGGCCCCCTGGGACAGGTGGCCCCACCCGGTGGACCCCCGGGACCCTTCCGGTGGTCCCGGTACAATACCGATAACCCCGAAACTTGTCCCGATGCCCGAAACATCACTTCCTATATAGAATTCTTTACCTCCGGACCATTCCGGAACTCCTCGTGACGTCCGGGATCTCATCCGGGACTCCGAACAACATTCGGGTTTCTGCATATACATATCTTCATAACCCTAGCGTAACCGAACCTTAAGTGTGTAGACCCTACGGGTTCGGGAGACAAGCAGACATGACCGAGACGACTCTCCGGTCAATAACCAACAGCGGGATATGGATACCCATGTTGGCTCCCACATGCTCCACGATGATCTCATCGGATGAACCACGATGTCGAGGATTTAATCAATCCCGTACGATATTCCCTTTGTCTATCGATATGTTACTTGCCCGAGATTCGATCGTCGGTATCCCAATACCTCGTTCAATCTCGTTACCGGCAAGTCACTTTACTCGTACCGTAATGCATGATCCCGTGACCAGACACTTGGTCACTCTGAGCTCATTATGATGATGCATTACCGAGTGGGCCCAGTGATACCTCTCCGTCATATGGAGTGACAAATCCCAGTCTTGATCCATGTCACCCAACAGACACTTTCGGAGATACCCGTAGTCTACCTTTATAGTCACCCAGTTACGTTGTGACGTTTGGCATACCCAAAGCACTCCTACGGTATCCGGGAGTTACACGATCTCATGGTCTAAGGAAAAGATACTTTGACATTGGAAAACTATAGCAAACGAACTATATGATCTTGTGCTATGTTTAGGATTGGGTCTTGTCCATCACATCATTCTCCCAATGATGTGATCTCGTTATCAATGACATCCAGTGTCCATAGTCAGGAAACCATGACTATCTGTTGATCAACGAGCTTGTCAACTAGAGGCTCACTAGGGACATGTTGGTGTCTGTTATTCACACATGTATTACGATTTCCGGATAACACAATTATAGCATGAATAAAGACAATTATCATGAACAAGGAAATATAATAATAATGCTTTTATTATTGCCTCTAGGGCATATTTCCAACGGTCTCCCACTTGCACTAGAGTCAATAATCTAGTTACATTGTGATGAATCGAACACCCATGGAATTCTGGTGTTGATCATGTTTTGCTCTAGGGAGAGGTTTAGTCAACGGATCTGCTACATTCAGGTCCGTATGTACTTTACAAATCTCTATGTCTCCATCTTGAACATTTTCACGAATGGAGTTGAAGCGACGCTTGATGTGCCTTGTCTTCTTGTGAAACCTGGGCTCCTTGGCAAGTGCAATAGCTCCAGTGTTGTCACAGAAGAGCTTGATCGGCCCCGACGCATTGGGTATGACTCCTAGGTCGGTGATGAACTCCTTCACCCATATTGCTTCATGTGCTGCCTCCGAGGCTGCCATGTACTCCGCTTCACATGTAGATCCCGCCACGACGCTTTGCTTGCAACTGCACCAGCTCACTACCCCACCATTCAAAATATACACGTATCCGGTTTGTGACTTAGAGTCATCCAGATCTGTGTCGAAGCTAGCGTCGACGTAACCCTTTACGACGAGCTCTTCGTCACCTCCATAAACGAGAAACATTTCCTTAGTCCTTTTCAGGTACTTCAGGATATTCTTGACCGCTGTCCAGTGTTCCTTGTCGGGATTACTTTGGTACCTTCCTACCAAACTGACGGCAAGGTTAACATCAGGTCTGGTACAGAGCATGGCATACATAATAGAACCTATGGCTGAGGCATAGGGGATGACGCTCATCTCTTCTATATCTTCTGCCGTGGTCGGACATTGAGCTGAGCTCAATTTCATACCTTGTAACACAGGCAAGAACCCTTTCTTGGATTGATCCATATTGAACTTCTTCAATATCTTATCAAGGTATGTGCTTTGTGAAAGACCTATGAGGCGTCTTGATCTATCTCTATAGATTTTGATGCCTAATATATAAGCAGCTTCTCCAAGGTCCTTCATTGAAAAACTTTTATTCAAGTAGGCCTTGATGCTGTCCAAGAGTTCTATATCATTTCCCATCAAAAGTATGTCATCTACATATAATATGAGAAATGCTACAGAGCTCCCACTCACTTTCTTGTAAACGCAGGCTTCTCCATAAGTCTGTGTAAACCCAAACGCCTTGATCATCTCATCAAAGCGAATGTTCCAACTCCGAGATGCTTGCACCAGCCCATAAATCGAGCGTTGGAGCTTGCACACTTTGTCAGCATTCTTAGGATCGACAAAACCTTCCGGCTGCATCATATACAATTCTTCCTTAAGGAAACCATTAAGGAATGCCGTTTTGACGTCCATTTGCCATATTTCGTAATCATAGAATGCGGCAATTGCTAACATGATTCGGACGGACTTCAGCTTCGCTACCGGTGAGAAAGTCTCATCGTAGTCAACCCCTTGAACTTGTCGATAACCCTTAGCGACAAGCCGAGCTTTATAGATGGTCACATTACCATCCGCGTCTGTCTTCTTCTTAAAGATCCATTTATTTTCTATGGCTCGCCGTTCAACGGGCAAGTCAGTCAAAGTCCATACTTCGTTTTCATACATGGATCCTATCTCGGATTTCATGGCTTCTAGCCATTTGTCGGAATCCGGGCCCGCCATCGCTTCTTCATAGTTCGAAGGTTCACCGTTGTCTAACAACATGATTTCCAAGACAGGGTTGCCGTACCACTCTGGTGCGGAACGTGTCCTTGTGTCCACTAGTAGGACTCCTCCCCCTTGGAAACCCTAGGCGCATGGGCCTTGTGGGGCTGGTGCCCTTGGCCCAAGCAGGCCAAGGCGCACCCCCTACAGCCCATGTGGCCCCCGGGGATGGGTGGCCCCACCCGGTGGGCCCCCGGGACCCCTCCGGTGGTCCCGGTACAATACCGATAACCCCGAAACTTGTCCCGATGCCCGAAACAGGACTTCCCATATATAAATCTTTACCTCCGGACCATTCCGGAACTCCTCGTGACGTCCGGGATCTCATACGGGACTCCGAACAACATTCGGGTTACTGCATATACATATCCCTACAACCCTAGCGTAACCGAACCTTAAGTGTGTAGACCCTACGGGTTCGGGAGACAAGCAGACATGACCGAGACGACTCTCTGGTCAATAACCAACAGCGGGATCTGGATACCCATGTTGGCTCCCACATGCTCCACGATGATCTCATCGGATGAACCATGATGTCGAGGATTCTATCAACCCCGTACGCTATTCCCTTTGTCTATCGATATGTTACTTGCCCGAGATTCGATCGTCGGTATCCCAATACCTCGTTCAATCTCGTTACCGGCAAGTCACTTTACTCGTACCGTAATGCATGATCCCGTGACCAGACACTTGGTCACTCTGAGCTCATTATGATGATGCATTACCGAGTGGGCCCAGTGATACCTCTCCGTCATACGGAGTGACAAATCCCAGTCTTGATCCATGTCACCCAACAGACACTTTCGGAGATGCCCGTAGTCTACCTTTATAGTCACCCAGTTACGTTGTGACGTTTGGCATACCCAAAGCACTCCTACGGTATCCGGGAGTTACACGATCTCATGGTCTAAGGAAAAGATACTTTGACATTGCAAAACTCTAGCAAACGAACTATACGATCTTGTGCTATGTTTAGGATTGGGTCTTGTCCATCACATCATTCTCCCAATGATGTGATCTCGTTATCAATGACATCTAGTGTCCATAGTCAGGAAACCATGACTATCTGTTGATCAACGAGCTAGTCAACTAGAGGCTCACTAGGGACATGTTGGTGTCTGTTATTCACACATGTATTACGATTTCCGGATAACACAATTATAGCATGAATAAAGACAATTATCATGAACAAGGAAATATAATAATAATGCTTTTATTATTGCCTCTAGGGCATATTTCCAACAGTCTCCCACTTGCACTAGAGTCAATAATCTAGTTACATTGTGATGAATCGAACACCCATGGAATTCTGGTGTTGATCATGTTTTGCTCTAGGGAGAGGTTTAGTCAACGAATCTGCTACATTCAGGTCCGTATGTACTTTACAAATCTCTATGTCTCCATCTTGAACATTTTCACGAATGGAGTTGAAGCGACGCTTGATGTGCCTTGTCTTCTTGTGAAACCTGGGCTCCTTGGCAAGTGCAATAGCTCCAGTGTTGTCACAGAAGAGCTTGATCGGCCCCGACGCATTGGGTATGACTCCTAGGTCGGTGATGAACTCCTTCACCCATATTGCTTCACGTGCTGCCTCCGAGGCTGCCATGTACTCCGCTTCACATGTAGATCCCGCCACGACGCTTTGCTTGCAACTGCACCAGCTTACTGCCCCACCATTCAAAATATACACGTATCCGGTTTGTGACTTAGAGTCATCCAGATCTGTGTCGAAGCTAGCGTCGACGTAACCCTTTACGACGAGCTCTTCGTCACCTCCATAAACGAGAAACATTTCCTTAGTCCTTTTCAGGTACTTCAGGATATTCTTGACCGCTGTCCAGTGTTCCTTTCCGGGATTACTTTGGTACCTTCCTACCAAACTTACGGCAAGGTTAACATCAGGTCTGGTACACAGCATGGCATACATAATAGAACCTATGGCTGAGGCATAGGGGATGACGCTCATCTCTTCTATATCTTCTGCCGTGGTCGGACATTGAGCTGAGCTCAATTTCATACCTTGTAACACAGGCAAGAACCCCTTCTTGGATTGATCCATATTGAACTTCTTCAATATCTTATCAAGGTATGTGCTTTGTGAAAGACCTATGAGGCGTCTCGATCTATCTCTATAGATTTTGATGCCTAATATATAAGCAGCTTCTCCAAGGTCCTTCATTGAAAAACTTTTATTCAAGTAGGCCTTGATGCTGTCCAAGAGTTCTATATCATTTCCCATCAAAAGTATGTCATCTACATATAATATGAGAAATGCTACAGAGCTCCCACTCACTTTTTTGTAAACGTAGGCTTCTCCATAAGTCTGTGTAAACCCAAACGCTTTGATCATCTCATCAAAGCGAATGTTCCAACTCCGAGATGCTTGCACCAGCCCATAAATCGAGCGTTGGAGCTTGCACACTTTGTGAGCATTCTTAGGATCGACAAAACCTTCCGGCTGTATCATATACAATTCTTCCTTAAGGAAACCATTAAGGAATGCCGTTTTGACGTCCATTTGCCATATTTCGTAATCATAGAATGCGGCAATTGCTAACATGATTCGGACGGACTTCAGCTTCGCTACCGGTGAGAAAGTCTCATCGTAGTCAACCCCTTGAACTTGTCGATAACCCTTAGCGACAAGCCGAGCTTTATAGATGGTCACATTACCATCCGCGTCTGTCTTCCTCTTTAAGATCCATTTATTTTCTATGGCTCGCCGTTCAACGGGCAAGTCAGTCAAAGTCCATACTTCGTTTTCATACATGGATCCTATCTCGGATTTCATGGCTTCTAGCCATTTGTCGGAATCCGGTCCCGCCATCGCTTCTTCATAGTTCGAAGGTTCACCGTTGTCTAACAACATGATTTCCAAGACAGGGTTGCCGTACCACTCTGGTGCGGAACGTGTCCTCGTGGACCTTCGAATTTCAGTAGGAGCTTGATCAGAAGTATCTTGATCATTATCATTAACTTCCTCTCTAGTCGGTGCTGGCACCTCAGGAACATTTTCTTGAGTTGCGCCATTTTCCGGTTCAAGAGGCAATACTTCATCAAGCTGTACTTTCCTCCCACTTACTTCTTTCGAAAGAAACTCTTTCTCCAGAAAGGACCCATTCTTGGCAACAAAGATCTTGCCTTCGGATCTGAGGTAGAAGGTGTACCCAATAGTTTCTTTTGGGGTACCCTATGAAGATGCATTTTTCCGATTTGGGTTCGAGCTTTTCAGGTTGAAGTTTCTTGACATAAGCATCGCATCCCCAAACTTTTAGAAACGACAGCTTAGGTTTCTTCCCAAACCATAATTCATACGGTGTCGTCTCAACGGATTTCGACGGAGCCCTATTTAAAGTGAATGCGGCAGTCTCTAAAGCATAGCCCCAAAAGGAAAGCGGTAAATCGGTAAGAGACATCATAGATCGCACCATATCTAATAGAGTGCGATTACGACGTTCGGACACACCATTACGCTGAGGTGTTCCAGGCGGCGTGAGTTGTGAAACTATTCCACATTTTCTTAAGTGTGTGCCAAACTCGTGACTCAAGTATTCTCCTCCACGATCTGATCGCAGAAACTTGATTTTCCTGTCACGTTGATTTTCAACCTCACTCTGAAATTCCTTGAACTTTTCAAAGGTTTCAGACTTGTGTTTCATTAAGTAGATATACCCATACCTACTTAAATCATCAGTGAGGGTGAGAACATAACGATAGCCACCGCGAGCCTCAACACTCATTGGACCGCACACATCGGTATGTATGATTTCCAATAAGTCGGTTGCTCGCTCCATTGTTCCTGAGAACGGAGTCTTGGTCATTTTACCCATAAGGCATGGTTCGCACATGTCAAATGATTCATAATCAAGAGACTCTAAAAGTCCATCAGCATGGAGCTTCTTCATGCGCTTGACACCTATGTGACCAAGGCGGCAGTGCCACAGGTATGTGGGACTATCATTATTAACCTTACTTCTTTTGGTACTCACATTATGAATATGTGTAGCATCACGTTCGAGATTCATAAGGAATAAACCATTCACCATAGGAGCATGACCATAAAACATATCTCTCATAAAAATGGAACAACCATTATTCTCAGATTTAAAAGAGTAGCCATCTCGAATTAAACGAGATCCCGATACAATGTTCATGCTCAAAGCTGGTACTAAATAACAATTATTAAGGTTTAAAACTAATCCCGAAGGGAGATGCAGAGGTAGCGTGCCGACGGCGATCACATTGACCTTGGAACCATTCCCGACGCGCATCGTCACCTCGTCCTTTGCTAGTTTCCGCTTATTCCGCAGCCCCTGCTTTGAGTTACAAATGTGAGCAACTGCACCGGTATCAAATACCCAGGAGCTACTACGGGCACTAGTAAGGTACACATCAATTACATGTATATCACATATACCTTTTGTTTTGCCGGCCTTCTTATCCGCTAAGTACTTAGGGCAGTTCCGCTTCCAGTGACCGCTTCCCTTGCAATAAAAGCACTCAGTCTCGGGCTTGGGTCCATTCTTTGGCTTCTTCCCGGCAGCTTGCTTGCCGGGCGCGGCAACCTCCTTGCTGTCCTTCTTGAACTTCTTTTTACCCTTGCCTTTCTTGAACTTAGTGGTTTTATTGACCATCAACACTTGATGTTCCTTCCTGACTTCTACCTCCGCTGATTTCAGCACAGCAAATACTTCAGGAATGGTCTTTTCCATCCCCTGCATATTGAAGTTCATCACAAAGCTCTTGTAGCTTGGTGGAAGCGACTGGAGGATTCTGTCAATGACCGCATCATCCGGGAGATTAACTCCCAGCTGAGTCAAGCGGTTATGCAACCCAGACATAGTGAGTATGTGTTCACTGACAGAACTGTTTTCCTCCATCTTACAGCTGAAGAATTTGTCGGAGACTTCATATCTCTCGACCCGGGCATGAGCTTGGAAAACCATTTTCAGCTCTTCGAACATCTCATATGCTCCATGTCTCTCAAAACGCTTTTGGAGCCCCAGCTCTAGGCTGTAAAGCATGCCACACTGAACGAGGGAGTAGTCATCGGAACGTGCCTGCCAAGCGTTCATAACGTCTTGTTCCGCAGGGAGAACGGGTGCGTCACCAAGCGGTGCTTGTAGGACATAATCTTTCTTGGCAGCTATGAGGATGATCCTCAGGTTCCGGACCCAGTCCGTATAGTTGCTGCCATCGTCTTTCAGCTTAGTTTTCTCTAGGAACGCGTTGAAGTTGAGGACTACGTTGGCCATTTGATCTACAAGACATATTGCAAAGATTTTAGACTAAGTTCATGATAATTAAGTTCAACTAATCAAATTATTAGTGAACTCCCACTTAGATTAGACATCCCTCTAGTCATCTAAGTATTGCATGATCCAAGTTAAACTAGACCGTGTCCGATCATCACGTGAGACGGACTAGTCAACATCGGTGAACATCTTCATGTTGATCGTATCTTCTATACGACTCATGCTCGACCTTTCGGTCTTCTGTGTTCCGAGGCCATGTCTGTACATGCTAGGCTCGTCAAGTCAACCTAAGTGTTTGCATGTGTAAATCTGTCTTACACCCGTTGTATGTGAACGTCTGAATAAAACACCCGATCATCACGTGGTGTTTTGAAACAGCGAACTGTCGCAACGGTGCACAGTTAGGGGGAACACTTCTTGAAATTATTGTGAGGGATCATCTTATTTACTACCGTCGTTCTAAGTAAACAAGATGCAAAATATGATAAACATCACATGCAATCAAATAATAATCGTGACATGATATGGCCATTATCACATAGCTCCTTTGATCTCCATCTTGGGGCTCCATGATCATCTTGTCACCGGCTTGACACCATGATCTCCATCATCATGATCTCCATCATCGTGTCTCCATGAAGTTGCTCGCCAACTATTACTTCTACTACTATGGCTAACGCGTTTAGCAATAAAGTAAAGTAATTTACATGGCGTTTCTTGATGACACGCAGGTCATATAAAAGAATAAAGACAACTCCTATGGCTCCTGCCGGTTGTCATACTCATCGACATGCAAGTCGTGAATCCTATTACAATAGCGTGAACATCTCATACATCACATATAGATCATTCATCATTCATCACAACTTTGGCCATATCATATCACAAACCACTTGCTGCAAAAACAAGTTAGACGTCCTCTAATTGTTGTTGCAAGTTTTACGTGGCTGAATTAGGGTTCTAGCAAGAACGTTTTCTTACCTACGTTAAAGCCACAACGTGATTTGTCAACTTCTATTTACCCTTCATAAGGACCCTGTTCATCGATTCCGCTCCAACTAAAGTAGGAGAGACAGACACCCGCCAGCCACCTTATGCAACTAGTGCATGTTAGTCGATGGAACCGGTCTCACGTAAGCGTACGTGTAAGGTTGGTCCGGGCCGCTTCATCCCACAATACCGCTGAAGCAAGAAAGGACTAGTAACGGCAAGAAAGTTGACAAATCTACGCCCACAACAAATTGTGTTCTACTCGCGCAAGAAGAACTACGCATAGACCTAGCTCTGATACCACTGTTGGAGAACGTTGCAGAAAACAAAAATTTTCCTACTCGTTTCACCAAGATCATCTAGGAGTTCATCTAGCAACGAGTGATTAGATGCATCTACATACCTTTGTAGATCGCGCACGGAAGCGTTCAAAAGAACGGTGATGATGTAGTCGTACTCGACGTGATTCAAATCACCGATGACCAGCGCCGAACGGACGGCACCTCCGCGTTCAACACACGTACGGGACGGGAGACGTCTCCTCCTTGTTGATCCAGCAAAGGGGGAGGAGAGGTTGATGAAGATCCAGCAGCACGACGGCGTGGTGGTGGATGCAGGGCGTCACAGCAGCAGGGCTTCGCCGAGACTACGAGGGAGAGACGTAACGGGGGGAGGTGGAGGCGCCAGGGGCTGGTGTATCAAGTCCCTCCTCTCCCCCACTATATATAGGGGTGCCAGGGGGGGCTGGTACGCAGCCTAGGAGATCTGATCTCCTAGGTGCGGCGGCCAGGGGAGGGTTTCCCTCCCCCCCAAGGCACCTCGGGGTGCCTTCCACCACTAGGACTCCTCCTTGGTGGAAACCCTAGGCGCATGGGCCTATAGGGGCTGGTGCCCTTGGCCCATCTAGGCCAAGGCGCACCCCCTACAGCCCATGTGGCCCCCCGGGACAGGTGGCCCCACCCGGTGGACCCCCGGGACCCTTCCGGTGGTCCCGGTACAATACCGATAACCCCGAAACTTGTCCCGATGCCCGAAACAACACTTCCTATATATAATTCTTTACCTCCGGACCATTCCGGAACTCCTCGTGACGTCCGGGATCTCATCCGGGACTCCGAACAACATTAGGGTTTCTGCATATACATATCTTCATAACCCTAGCGTAACCGAACCTTAAGTGTGTAGACCCTACGGGTTCGGGAGACAAGCAGACATGACCGAGACGACTCTCCGGTCAATAACCAACAGCGGGATCTGGATACCCATGTTGGCTCCCACATGCTCCATGATGATCTCATCGGATGAACCACGATGTCGAGGATTTAATCAATCCCGTACGCTATTCCCTTTGTCTATCGATATGTTACTTGCCCGAGATTCGATCGTTGGTATCCCAATACCTCGTTCAATCTCGTTACCGGCAAGTCACTTTACTCGTACCGTAATGCATGATCCCGTGACCAGACACTTGGTCACTCTGAGCTCATTATGATGATGCATTACCGAGTGGGCCCAGTGATACCTCTCCGTCATACGGAGTGACAAATCCCAGTCTTGATCCATGTCACCCAACAGACACTTTCGGAGATACCCTTAGTCTACCTTTATAGTCACCCAGTTACGTTGTGACGTTTGGCATACCCAAAGCACTCCTACGGTATCCGGGAGTTACACGATCTCATGGTCTAAGGAAAAGATACTTTGACATTGGAAAACTCTAGCAAACGAACTATACGATCTTGTGCTATGTTTAGGATTGGGTCTTGTCCATCACATCATTCTCCCAATGATGTGATCTCGTTATCAATGACATCCAGTGTCCATAGTCAGGAAACCATGACTATCTGTTGATCAACGAGCTAGTCAACTAGAGGCTCACTAGGGACATGTTGGTGTCTGTTATTCACACATGTATTACGATTTCCGGATAACACAATTATAGCATGAATAAAGACAATTATCATGAACAAGGAAATATAATAATAATGCTTTTATTATTGCCTCTAGGGCATATTTCCAACATATTTATGTTCATGGTGGATTATATCCTACTCATGCTTGTATTCGGTGTGAATTAATTTTAATGCATGTTTATGACTGTTGTCGCTCTCTTAGTTGGTCGCTTCCCAGTCTTTTGCTAGCCTTCACCTGTTCTAAGAGGGAATACTGCTTGTGCATCCAAAATCCTTAAACCCCAAAGTTGTTCCATATGAGTCCACTATACCTTCCTATATGCGGTACTTACCTCCCGTTCCAAGTAAATTTGTATGTGCCAAACTCCAAACCTTCAAATGAAATTCTGTTTTGTATGCTCGAGCAGCTCATGTTACAACTAGGGCTGCCTATATCTTCCATGGTAGGTGGGTTATTCTCAAGAGGAGTGGACTCCGCTCCTCATTCACGAGAAAGGGCTAGTAACCGGGATGCCACATGATCCAAAAAGATCAAAGCAAATCAAAATAATTAAACAAAACTCCCCCAGGGTTGTTGTTAGTTGGAGGCACTCATCGTTTTGAGCAAGCCATGGATTGATGCTTGTTGGTGGTTGGGGGAGTATAAACTTTTACCATTCTGCGTGGGAACTGCCTATAATGCATGTAGTATGGAAGATACAACCATCTCATAGTTGTTGCATTGACAGCGAAAGTATGCCGCTCAAAATGTTATTCAATCTCTATTTTAAAATTGAGCTCTGGCACCTCTACAAATCCCTGCTTCCCTCTGCGAAGGGCCTATCTATTTACTTTTATGTTGAGTTATCACCCTTCTTATTAAGAAGCACCCGCTGGAGAGCACACTATCATTTGCATTCATTACTATTGGTTTATATTGGGTATGACTTGACTAGATCTCTTTTACCATGAATTACAATGTTTAGTCAGTCCTTGATCTTTAAAGGTGCTCTGCATTTATGTTTTGCGGTCTCAGAAAAGGCTAGCGAGATACCATTTTGCTATATCTTGTTATGATTGTTTTGAGAAAGTGTTGTCATCCGAGTTTTATTATTATGGCTCGCTAGTTGATTATGTTATTGATATGAGTAATTGTGAGACCTAAGTGCTATTGTGAGTATGGTTAGTTCATAATATTTGCTGAAACCTGAATGCTGGCTTTGCATGTTTACAACAACAAGAGCAAACAGAGTTTGTAGAAGTTTTTCTTTATCACTTTCAGTCTATCAACTGAATTGCTTGAGGACAAGCAAAGGTTTAAGCTTGGGGGAGTTGATACGTCTCCAACGTATCTACTTTTCCAAACACTTTTGCCCTTATTTTGGACTCTAACTTGCATGATTTGAATGAAACTAACCCGGACTGACGCTGTTTTCAGCAGAGCTGCCATGATGTTGTTTTATGGGTAGAAAAGAAAAGTTCTCGGAATGTCCTGAAAATTCACGGAGGCACTTTTTGGAATTAATAAAAATTTCTGGGCGAAAGAAATACACCAGGGGGCCCACACCCTGTCCACGAGACAGGGGGACACCCCCCCCCTATAGGGCGCGCCCCCCTATCTCGTGGGCCCCCTAGACCTCCACCGACCCCAACTCCAACTCCATATGTTCCGTCTCGGGGAGAAAAAAATCAGAGAGAAAGTTTCATTACGTTTTACGATACGGAGCCGCCACCAAGCCCTAATCTCTCTCGGGAGGGCTGATCTGGAGTCCGTTCATGGCTCCGGAGAGGGGGATTCATCGCCGTCGTCATCATCAACCATCCTCCATCACCAATTTCATGATGCTCACCGCCGTGCATGAGTAATTCCATCATAGGCTTGCTGGACGGTGATGGATTGGATGAGATTTACCATGTAATCAAGTTAGTTTTGTTAGGTTTTGATCCCTAGTATCCATTATGTTCTGAGATTGATGTTGCTATGACTTTGTTATGCTTAATGCTTGTCACTAGGGCCCGAGTGCCATGATTTCAGATCTGAACCTATTATGTTTTCATGAATATATGTGTGTTCTTGATCCTATCTTGCAAGTCTATAGTGACCTATTATGTGTTATGATCCGACAACCCCGAAGTGACAATAATCAGATACTTCTCGGTGATGACCGTAGTTTGAGGAGTTCATGTATTCATTATGTGCTAATGCTTTGTTTCGGTTCTCTATTAAAAGGAGGCCTTAATATCCTTAGTTTCCACTAGGACCCCGCTGCCACGGGAGGGTAGGACAAAAGATGTCATGCAAGTTCTTTTCCATAAGCACGTATGACTATTTACGGAATACATGCCTACATTACATTGATGAACTGGAGCTAGTTCTGTGTCATCCTATGTTATAGCTATTACATGAGGAATCGCATCCGGCATAATTATCCATCACTGATCCATTCTACGAGCTTTTCACATATTGTTCTTCGCTTATTTACTTTTCCGTTGCTGCTGTTACAACTACTACAAAAACCCAAAAATTATTATCTTTACTTTTGCCACTGTTACCTTTATTATCATACTACTTTGCTGCACATACTAAGTTATCCAGGTGTGGTTGAATTGACAACTCAACTGCTAATACTCAAGAATATTCTTTGGCTTCCCTTGTGTCGAATCAATAAATTCGGGTTGAATACTTTATCCTCGAAAGCTGTTGCGATCCCCTACACTTGTGGGTTATCAGGATACTAACCCGACCCTAGGAAGTTGGGTAAATACTTACTTTCTATAGAGGTAATCATAACAATATATGAGAAATAGCAAGGGAACATATCATGATAAAATGCACCCAAGGGACAAATAAATTATTCCCTAGTAACAAAATGGTGAAGACAAAACTACTATATGCAACTGCAAATTTGATACTTCACAAGTTTTTCTGTTCCTATTGCTTGCCGTCTCATCATCAAGTGGGTGAAAGCAAGCACTAGATTGTAAATTATTTCAACAAAGACGGTTTAGAAAGCAATTCGCTAACAAAGCCCATAGTAACCCTTGGCATGTCTAGAAAGAACCGCAATACCTGTAGACATAGCCTGGCTTCAGAAATGTTGCAAACTAATTAATCACCACCAAGTCATATGTAACCACATACAGAGAGAAGGAGAGGATTGTAACGTATGTGTAACCAAAATGAAAGGGAAACTTCGGGAACAATCTTTTGAAGATACATTAGTTTTTATCATAAAAAAAATCTGACAGAATGCTACTCTGAAGGTGTTGAATTGCACATTCAAAACTCATTAGCTCTACATGAAAGCACCTCTTAAATCCTTATCCAAGCAGACCAACCAATTTCTCTGCAAAATTAATTGAACCACAAATGAAATGGTTTTATATGAACTTAAAGAGAGAAAATTTGAACAAACCAACACACACAAAAATTGGATGGTGGATGATAGAACCTCCCATGGAATAGGGCGATGAATTTTCAAATATGCACACCCATACATATCAGGATATGTACATGACCGCGAGCCATATACCAATCAGTAACTTTTTTTTTTATAAAAGTAAGGTGCATTTACAGTGCAAATCAGGCTTGTCCAACAAAGATCTAGAGAATATACGACGGGAGCCACTTCATCTGTTTTACGATAAGTATGCATCTCTTTCACTAAAAAACATATGCCTTCAGGCTTGTCCTAAGATAGCATCATTTTACATGCCCATACTTGGTTATTGGTTAACTCCTGAAAAGTCAAAAGGCTTGCCCGGTGGGGGCGTATGAACATATATCATTTTTTTAGAATAATATGACCATATATCGGGCTGTGCTGGGCTGGCTGGCGGACGAACCGAAGTTGGGAGGAGGTGAGGTGTGGAACAAGACGCCCCGGGATGAAAGGCAAAGGGGGCTGCATGCAGGACGAGGGCGGGGCCGGGTGGGTCGCGGCCGTGCAATCAACTCCTTCCCACTCCCACCCCGCTCCCCCATAACGGTACCGCCTCCGCTCCTCGTCTTCTCGCGCTCCCGTCCCCGATGGATAGTGCCATGGATTGGAGCATGTCAAACTTGAAAGCCTGGGGCCGTAAATGAGGGCGTGCTGTGTTCATGGAGCCTAGCTGGTTTATCCCTGAGCCGCTGCCTCCATCTACGGTATATAGATGCTTCCAGGGGATGCGGAATTTCTACGCGATACACCATGCCGAAATGTTTGAAAGCAGTAAAAGCCATTTTAATTCTCTGTTTTGTAGGTAATGGAGGGCTTGAAACTGACGTCAGACTAAATCTGTTGGCTGTCACCCGAGAGCGAGGCCGATCCATCCGCCGGACCGCGCGCGGTCTGGGGTGGCCCAGCGACGTCGTGCTCGGCACTAGGCAACGCAAGTCTCGTCCATTTTCCAAGTAACCCAAGCACGTACGTACACATTGGCTTGGCTGGCTGGCCACAACCACGAGCCGGAAGAATTCTAACCTCGCCCGTCCGTCCGTCCTCCCCTGCATTCAAACGCGGATAGACAAAAAAAAATCAAAGCGTGCTCGCTCGCTCGCTCTCATGGGGTCCAATCCAATGGCCGCCCCGGCCTTTCTTTCCCCGCACAAAAGCTGAAAGCAGAGAAGAAAGCTTCAACACACGACTCGTCCAGCCACCCCCCCTACTCGATTCTTTCTTTCCTCGGTCTCGTTTGGCAGGCAGCTCGATTCGCGAAGATCGCGGTTTTCATGCCGCGGCGGCAGTAGGGATCAGGCCGGTAGCGCGCGTCCAGGAGCCATGGCGGCGTCCTCGGCGAGCAGGTACGCGGCGGTGCTCCATAGGCGCACGCACAGGGTCACGTCCGCGCTGGCGTACGCGGCGCTCGAGTGGGTCCTCATCGCGCTGCTGCTCCTCAACGGGCTCCTCTCCCACGCCGTCGCCCGCTTCGCCGCCTACTTCGGCCTCAGGCCGCCCTGCCTCCTCTGCTCCCGCGCCGACCGCTTCTTTGGCGCGGAGGAGGAGGACGCTGCCGATCAGGCGGCGGGCGACGCGCGCTGGCTGCGCGGCCTCCTCTGCGGCGCCCACGCGGCCGAGATCTCCGGGATGGGCTACTGCCTCCACCACCGCCGCCTCGTCGCCGACGCCGCCGACATGTGCGAGGGCTGCCTCTCTTCTTGGAAGAAGGAGATGATGAGGGATGCAGAAGAGGAAGGCGCCGTGGTGTGCTCTTGCTGCAAAGCTCTAGTACAGATTCCTTCTTCACGCGCGTTCGAGGATGATACACACGCGAGGGAAGATCCTGCCGTACTCGAGAAGACAGCCGAAGAAGAAGAACAAGACCAAGGCTACGTTCTACTGGATCAAGAAGACCACGAAGACGAAGAAGAGGTGCAGCAAAACGAAGAGGAAGCCCATGAGCAGCAAGGGGAGATTAAGGTGGCTGCCGTGGAGGACGAGTCCTTGGAATTCATGGCTCAGGGCGAAGAGATCACGCCCGTCGACGACGATCGGTTGGTGCCGGTGGTGGCACTGGATGAGATGACAATTGCCGACGATTCGGGTTTGCATTCGGATGCCCCTGGCTCTGAGGAGGATGACATGAATCGTACAGACGATGAGCGTGATCCGGATGATCTTGATGCCGCAGTGGTTCTGGAGGAGAAGAGGATGCTGGCTTCTTCGGTTGCAACGATGCCTGCCATGACTGAGAATTCCGTTCCACAAGATGATGAACTGGTTCTTGAAGATACTGTCGAAACTGGAGATTTCAGGACTGATGAAGGAGACATTCTTGTGCCTCAAGGTAATAACCTCTCTATTTGCTTCTCAGCCCGTTCAATTTAACTCTAGTCGATTACTGTCCCATCATCTCATGATTTTTGTCTGGTTCCAGCCACTGAAGCAATTCCTGAAGATGGCAGCAAATCGGCAGAGGTGGAGACTAACTGCGAGGTGTCAATCGGGGGCGACATTTGCGAGCAGGAGCAAGATGGCCATGCTGCTCCATTTCAAGAACTGGTGGCGCTAGAGGAGCTGTTTTCTCCATTGGAATATGCAGATGACCGGACATCACCACTGGAAATCCTCCATGAAACAGCCCCAGCTGATCAAGGTAGTGGTACAATCATTGCAGAGTGGTCTCACTTTTTACCTTTACCCCATTGAGATGCTTTCACAGTGACTCTGTCTGTCTGTCCACAACTTTAATTTGCTACTTATTTATGTTTGATCAGAAGCAAGTGAAGCAGAGCATGAGGTGACGGCCAGCCAGAGATTTGAGTACCAATCGAATGGCGAGAACGAGGAGGACGAAGACAGGGCACCGGAGACACCCACCTACAGCTTTGCTGCCCAAAACTCCGGCAAAAGGTTCTTGCTCGAGAGGAAGCGGTCACTGTCCTTGTCCTTGGATGGAAGCGTGTCGAGCGAGGTCGAGTGCGCCGAACCTTCCACCGTCGATCAGCTGAGATCCGCGCTGCAGGCAGAGCGAAAGACGCTCAGCGCTATGTACGCCGAGCTGGAGGAAGAGAGGAACGCCGCCGCCATCGCGACCAACCAGACGATGGCGATGATCAACCGGCTGCAGGAGGAGAAGGCCGCCATGCAGATGGAGGCGCTGCAGTACCAGAGGATGATGGAGGAGCAGTCGGAGTACGACCAGGAGGCGATGCAGCTGCTGACCGAGCTGGTCACCAAGAGGGAGAGGGAGAAGCAGGAGCTGGAGAGGGAACTGGAGCTGTGTAAGCAGAAGGTGCTGCACTACGAGGACAGGGAGAGGAGGAGGATGCCAGCCTTCAAGGACAATGCGCGTAGTACCAACGGCAACGGCACCTCCGAGTCGTCCAGCGGCGAGGATAGCGATGAGAATTCCGA
The DNA here is from genome assembly GCF_002162155.2 of Triticum dicoccoides. NCBI lineage: Eukaryota > Viridiplantae > Streptophyta > Magnoliopsida > Poales > Poaceae > Triticum > Triticum dicoccoides. Next base: position 470,757,400 of record NC_041387.1, on the reverse strand, counting down.
TGACTCCTGCGAGCTGGGCGAGTCTCCGAGCGGCAATCTTCAGAGCTCGCCGGACGCTGTTCTTAGCCCCAGGGCGGATCAAGAGAACGCCGGTCATCTTGTGGCGCTGGATGATTCCTTGACGTACATGGAGATGGAGAGGCTGTCTATCTTGGAGGAGCTCAAGGCACTTGAAGAGAGGCTCTTCACGCTGGAAGACGACGATATCAACGGCAGCAATGCGGCTGCCGACCGTTCCTCGGACGATTACGGTATGTCAGCTGATGGTCCGCATTCACCGGGGAATGGTCTCGCCGGCAACAAGGCCAGGTTTGAAGGCAGAGCTTCTGTTTCCAGAGGAAAGAGCCTTCTGCCTCTCTTTGACGCAGTCGGTGACCGGAACTGCGATCGTCCATCATCCACAGAGGCTGATGATTTGACGAAACCGGCCGTCGCCGTGTTTGCGAAAGAGCAAGAGAGGCTGGCGATCATAGAGGAGGTTGATCATGTGTACGAGAGGCTGCAAGCACTGGAGGCGGACAAGGAGTTCCTCAGGCACTGCATCAAGTCCCTGAAGAAAGGGGACAAGGGCATGCACCTTCTCCAGGAGATCTTGCAGCATCTTCGCGAGCTCCGGAGCGTGGAGCTTCATGCCAAGCACGCCGGTGATGCCATTGCCACAAAGTCAGCATAGCAGATCGATCTAGAATTCTAGACATCTTACATGTGGTAAGTTTGAGTTTGTGTTTTGCCCTTGCAGCCATTTCTAGACACACTATCTTGTCTTCCTTGACTGCATTGGCATAGCTGAATTACTGTGGCTGTTTACCAGCAACGATGTCCTGAAACAATCGATTATTGTGCTTTGCAGATTCAATTGCTCGGCTATGGTGAGTCGATCGATTGGAATGGTCCAAGTAGTAGTGGATCTATGATATGGTCCCTTTCCCTTGTGCAAGATAATGGCTTGTGTTTAAGGGAACGCTTTGCTCGTCTGGCCTGCGGGGGGCTGCGCTGGTCCAGCATTGCGGGCTTTATGATGTGGCTGGTGGTGGCAGGAATCATTAGGGCCTTCCAAAGCTTTCACCAAGCTGAATCATGGTGCCAGCTTCGGAGGCATGCACACCACTTCAAGACGACAGATAAGAGAGAGGGAGAGAATCAGCAAAAGGGTAAAGGTGGCCCCGATGCAGATGTGGTGGATTTTCTATTTGCTACGCTTCTTTTTCCCTTTTCTTTCTTTTGGTTAAATTTTCAAATATGTTTGTGCAGAGGTGTGTTTTATACGAGGTTGTAGGCTTGTAGCTTGTACGTCTGGTTTGGTCTTCGTTTTGCACTTTGTAGCCAGTTTTGATGAAGAAAGAAAAGCTTGTTATGATGAATCCTGTTTCATTTGACATGGTTCGCTGGTCCTTGATGCTTCTTCTGTAGTACACTATTCGACCCTCCCGTCCGGTTTGTGTGCAAGCTGTCGATATAATACAGCGTATAGTATATCTTTATGATAGCATGGCACCCTGAGGTTGCTCAATTATGCTGGCTTTGATGGGTGTCCTTGAGCTGTCATTACTATTCAGCCCTGGGAAGATAGAGAGCTAAATTTCAAATAAATTCTTGCATTACTCAAAACGTTTAGGAATTACAATCACGTCCAATGGAGGATAGAGCCACTTGGGCATGGAACGAGGTGGGAGAGTATACAGCAACATCGGCCTACAAGATGCTATGGGAAGGAGGGATCAGATTTCACGCCAATGCCGCGATTTGGAAGTGCTGGGCCCCGCTATCATGCAAGATTTTCATGTGGCTGGCAATTCAATACAGGCTCTGGACCTCAGACATGAGGCTTAGACATGGGCTACAAGAAGAATCTTCCACCTGTTTTTTGTGCGATCAAGAGGAAGACAATGTGGATCACTTACTGCTACAATGTGTCTTCGCAAGACAGGTTTGGTACTTATGCTTCTCCAAGGTGGACATCAATCTAGGCTTGATTCCCTCTCATCAAGACAAGCTTCAAGATTGGTGGATTAGCACACGCAAGCAAATCTGCAAGGAAGAAAGGAAGGGCTTTGACTCGTTTGTCATGCTCATTAGTTGGACGCCGTGGAAGCAAAGGAACAATAGGGTTTTCCGGTCTGGTAACATCTGTAATGTGGCTGACACGGCATAGCTTATTTTTGCTGATTTACGACAATGGGCTCTGGCAGGAGGGAGAGGAGTTCATCAATATTGTGAGTAGTAGTGTAGCATGAGTAGGAGTGGAGGAGGGTGGGATCGCCGGGCTGTGGTGATCTAGCCATTTAAACCTCTTGTACATATGTCTCTCTTCTTCTATAAAGCTAAGGTACGCCATTGGCGTACTCTCGAAAAAAAAATACAATCACGTCCAATAATTTTCAGTACATCTTCTGGAAACAGCAGTTCGGCATTGCAACCAACCAAAATTAACCGTGAAATGACTAGCACTATTACAGCTCCGACAAACATAAGTAATACAAGAAGCTCTTTCCCCCATACTGCTGATGATATCTCTAATCAAGAAAGCATACTTCATCTTGTTACTATCTCCATGTTTGATCATGGCAACAACCTAAATGTTAAGAACTTTAAATTTGATCATTGGGCCTTGCTAGTTGTCTATTCACCCTCCCTCTAGATACCCTTTTGATCCTACATTAGTCTGTCGGCCGGGGCCGGGCCTCCACCTACCCGGCTGGTATTGGGGCATTGCCATGAATGCCATGCACGGATAATGCTCTTCGTAGCCCGGTGGACGTACTTCGTAATGAAAGGAGCTATATCCAATCCTTTCACGCTTGCTGCGAAGGGTGGAAAGAAACACACACATCAAAAAAGGAAACCGGTCTCAAACCCATGGAGGAGTGCGAAGTTTGCTAGAGGAGTTGTGCGTGTCTCCAATGCCACAAAGTAACAAAATGTGTTGATTCATAAGTTTTGGCTAGCTAATGAAGGGGAGATAATCAGTGATGAGGCACTTGAAGCCTATGTGCAACTGTTCGATCAGCCACTTGCTGATACACACATTAAGGCCATTCTGGCTTGTTTGGGTGGGAGCCATTGATCCTACCACTCTTCAAGCACAACAACATGGTGGAGGATAGGCAGTAGTTGCCTGGTTTTGTGGTTTCATGGGGGGCTTCGCAAATGAATTGTCAACCGTTCAACACACTCGTGTGGAATGTACGTGGATTGAAGCCCATAGGAATACTATATCTCATGTGATTATGGCGGCTAATCTGAGAATAGTGTGCTTCCAAGAAACCAAAATGGGGATGTAACTCTTGAAATTGTGAGGCACTGCCTTGGCGATAAATTCAAGCACATTTTCTACTTGCCAGCCATAGGAACGTGTGGTGGGATTTTGGCATGGGATGCTTCAGCGGTTACTCTATCAAATCCTCACTATACGAATAACACATTAACGACATTGGTCAAGACTAGTGGTGGATTGGAGTGGTGGCTCATGGGTGTGTATGGCCCACAACTGGATCGAGAAAATATTGTGTTCATGTAGGAATTGGTGGATATTCGAGACCTTCATGTAGGCCCATGGATGATTGTGGGGGACTCCAACTTATTAGTTAACCCAGAAGACAAAAGCAACAACACGATAAATAGATGGATGATGGCACGTTTCCGTGCCAAGCTCAACCTGCTTGAGGTCAAAGAGCTATACCTAAATACACATAGATACACCTGGTCAAATGAGAGGGCTCAGATGACCTTGGAGAAAATAGATCACGTTTTTGGCACTAACTCTTAGGAAGAAATATACCCAACTTGCTACCTCATGGCTCTTGGCCCGGCAGTTTCTGATCATTCTTCGTTGCTTTTGGACTTAAATGGGGACCTGCGCATGGGGAAGGGATTCAAATTTGATTCCTTCACCACTAGGAAAGGGCGTATAGGTGAATTCACATGAGTGGTAGGCGCACTATATCACCCACCACTGCTACGCTCGAGAAGTAGCACTGGCGTGTGCTAAAAGGGACCCGCTATTCGCACACGAACACGTCACTGTGTACCTCCAACGCCAAGGGTGATGCACCGCAGGTCACGTCGAAGGAGACCCGTCTGAAACCGCGGTACGCAGGCAATCCAGCGAGTGCTTTTTAGGACCTGAAACCCCACGCGCCCGGGAGGTGTGACACCCTGGATTTTTCCCATTTTTCTTTTTCTTGGATTTCTTAAATATTTGAATTTGCATTTGGGTTTTCAGTCAATTCTTTTGGATATACCACTTGGAAATCATTTTGATTCTCTTTCAAATGGGTTCTATCATTCCTAAACCCTCTCTTGACCTTATCACCATCATTATTATGCCATGAAATAATTTTCTTTAATGGCACAATATTCATTTTCCCTTTGAAAATCAAGGTTTCTTCACTTATCTATGAAGCAACCCTCATTTTTCTTGCTCTAAAAATTCCCAATAAATTCCCAAATATCCTTTGGATCATGCTTCACGTTCTCATGTAAAAATATGGCTTGGTCATTTGGAAAAATTTACCTAAGGAAAATGTTTTTGCTTCTGAACAGAAATGTCACTTGGTGAAGCAAGTACATTTTTCCTTGATCCATTTGGGCTGAATTTTTTACCACATGACTACCTTCCTAGGAGATTCTTAACCACCAAATTTTAATCTTTAACTCCAAGTAATTTTCTCTCAAGTCTCATCACAAGTTTCTGTCCAGAAACTTGCATGCTCTCTCATGTCTTGTCTCTTGGGCTAGGTGTCGAGCCGAGGGTACACTGCAGCACCTGTTGACGGGACTACACCATAGACATGGTTTGGTAGCCTCAAACGCACTGCATGTGCTAGTGCACGTGGTTACCACGCGTGTCAAGGGTGTTCGACAGACGGTCGGCGGGCTCTGGGCACCGGGACCCCTCTGTCGCCCTCCCGTTCGCCCTCCTTGCTCCACCACAACATGCCCGCGCCACTCAGGACCTTCTGCTCCTTCCACCTAGCACCGCTCCACCCCTCCCTAATGCCGGCAGACTGCACAGTGGGTGCGGACATAGCGAGTCCGTCCGGTACAGTGTGCCTACGTGCACGTCATGTCCCACCTCCCATGTTGTAGCTTTGGCCGTGTGCACCCACTATTCTTGGCATCATCTACTTCCTCTACTCGTCGAGCCCGAACCCTGATGACCCACAAGTATAGGGGATCAATCGTAGTCCTTTCGATAAGTAAGAGTGTCAAACCCAACGAGGAGCAGAAGGAAATGACAAGTGGTTTTCAGCAAGGTATCTCTGCAGGAACTAAAATAGTCGGTAACACATAGTTTGATAGCAAGATAATTTGTAACGAGCAAGTAGCAGCAATAGTAAACAAAAGTGCATCAAGGTAGTCCAATCCTTTTGAGGCAAAGTACATGCCAAAATGGTCTCTTATAATAAGCAAAGCGTTCTTGAGGGTACACGGGAATTTCAATATATCACTTTCATCATGCTAGCTTGATTCGTGTTTGCTACTTTGATAATTTGATATGTGGGTGGATCGGTGCCTAGGTGCTGTTCTTACTTGACCAAACCTCCTACTTATGATTAACCCCCTCGCAAGAACCCGCAACTATGAGAAAATTATTAAGATAAAATCAAACCACAGCATTAAACTTTTGGATCCAAACTGGTCCCTTACGAAGTAGCGCATAAACTAGGGTTTAAACTTCTGTCACTCTAGCAACCCATCATCTAATAACTACTCCATAATGCATTCCCTTAGGCCCTAATAAGGTGAAGTGCCATGTAGTCGACGTTCACATGACACCACTAAGGGAATCACAACATACATATCATCAAAATATTGAACACATATCAAGTTCACATGATTACTTGCAACATGACTTCTCCTGTAACCTAAAGAACAAAAGTATCTACTCACAAATGATAATCATGCTCAAGATCAGAGGGGTATTAAATAGCATAAAGGATCTGAGCATATAATCTTCACCGAATAAACCATACAGTAATCAACTACAAGATGTAATCAACACTATAGTCACCCACAAGTACCAATCTAAGGTTCCGGTGCAAAGATTGAACACAAGATATGAACTAGGGTTTGAGAGGAGATGGCGTTGTTGAAGATTTCCCTTCCAAATATGAGAGGGTTGTTGGTGATGATGATGGCGATGATCCCCCCCCCCCCAAGGGAAATTCCCCCGGCGGAATTGCTCTACCGGAGGGCAAAAGTGCTCCTACCCAAGTTCCGCCTAGAGACAGCGGTGCTTTGTCCCGAAAGTCCTCCTCTTATTTATTTTTCTAGGTAAAAATGACTTATATACCAGAAGATGGGCACCAGAGATAGGCCACGGAGGGCATAACCCGCCAGGGCGCGCCTGGCACGCCCAGGTGGGTTGTGCCCACCTGGTGGGCCCCCTCTGGTAGTTATTTGGTCCACTATTCTTCATATATTCCAAAACAATTCTCCGTAATTTTTTTAGCTCATTTGGTGATGTGCAGAATAGGTGACTCTGACGTAGCTTTTTCAGGTCCAGAATTCTAGTTGCCGACATTCTCCCTCTTTGTGTAAACATTGCACATTATGAGAGAAAAGGCATTAGAATGACTCCATAAAGCATCATTACTCATAAAAACATTATAAATAACAGTAGGAAAACATGATGCAAAATTGACGTATCAACCCCCCCAAGATTAGAACTTGCTTGTCCTCCGCGAAAACCGAAATCGAAAAACATGTCCACATACTTAGAGAGAGGTGTCGATAAAAACAAAATACGAACATAGAAGCATCATGCATATTATTATGAAAGCAACAAACTTTAACATAAAACTTTATCAAATAACTTTTATCATATAACTTCTCATGAACAAGTAACAAATCATCACAACATCGAAGTAAAAGCATAAACTCTATTGGAAACCAACAAAGTATGTTCCCAATCAACTTTGCAACCGCAATTCATCATCTTTTCAGGAAGTGTCATGTATCAGAGCTTTTTGGCAAATCCACATACTCAACCATCATATAGTCTTCTATGATTGCTAACACTCACCACATACACATGAGCAAAAAGTTTCAACCGAACACGTAGAAAGATAGGGGCTTATAGTTTCCGCCTCCCAATGTATTCACCTCAAAGGTGATGTCAACAATAATAACTCATGCCCACCCATATCCAACTGGATGTATGTGCCTAGATCTTTCCTCACCACATGATGCTTGCAAAAAGAGAAAATAAAAAGGAATGGGGAAGAATACTTGGACTCTTACATAAAAGTAAATGCATAAAGTAAAAGATAGGCCCTTCGCAGAGGGAAGCAGAGGTTGTCATGCGCTTATTTGTTTGTATGCCAAATCCCTTAATGCAAAAGAAAATCACGTTATATTGCCCCTTATGATGGCAACCTTTATTATGCAGTCTGTCGCTTTTATTATTTTTCCATCACAAGTTTGTACAACGCTCAATTTTCTCTTACACTAAATGATCCAACACATTTAGAAGCAATTTTTATTGACTTATTGCACCAATGCCAACTTACTTGAAGGATCTTACTCAAACCATAAGTAGTATGGTGGACTCTCAAGGCATGAATTTGGGTTTAAGGTTTTTGGATGCACAAGTAGTATCTCTACTTAGTGCGGAATTTCTGGCTAGCAAAGATAGGGAGCAAGCACCACATGTTAAAGGATCTATGACAATATAACTTCTACGTGAATATGAACAAGCATAAATCATTAGATTGTCTTCCTTGTCCAGCGTCAACAATTTTGGCAAATGATATTTTGACGGGCTCACAATCATAAAAGATGTCCAAGATAGTGTATTTGCATGTGAATCTTCTCTTCCCTTATTAATTATTTCATGAATTGCATCATTGACTAATGCTATGTTTGTCAATTTCCAATAAATTATACAACTTATAATTTTCCTTATGTGATGTCATTACTTACCATAAGATTAGCATATGATCTTTTTCATTTATTTTCTTTCCTTTTTTATTGGAACATGAAAGTAAAGAAAGAAAAACTCAAATTAAACATTATTATATATCTCACACATGATTACAAAGATAGATAGATCACTAAGCAAACACTCGAAGTAAGATCGAACTAAACTTTTATTTAGCTAATTCAAAAGATAACTAAAGATCGAACTAAGATAAATAAAGGCAAAGATAGTGGTGGTGATACGATACCAGGGCACCTCCCCCAAGCTTGGCACAAGCCAAGGGGAGTGCCCATACCCGATACTCAAGTCTCCTTTGATGATGTTGGTGATGATGAGGTAGTAGTGTCGTTTCTCCTCAGCTTACCCTTGAGGATGAAATTTTTCTCCCTCAAGCCATCAATCTCCTGCTCCAACATTAATATCCTTTTTCATAATTCCTGCTTGTTTCCCTGCACGAGATGAAAAGGGATAAACTGAATTTTAGGTTTCTTTGCCTTATTGGGGAGACTTGACTCCTTGAATTCCACGTGCATGTCCCCAAGTTGGGGCAATAGGACTTCATCCTCATCCGAGCTTGTCTCTTCTTTTCCTTTCATATCATAATATGCTTCTTCCTCCGTGGTCCAGCCATAATGCTACGCATCCCCGTAAACCTTTGGGTCTGCGATATACTCCCTCCGTTCCTACATATAAGGTGTATTAGTTTTTCAAAAAGTCAACTGTTGTCTATGTTTGACCAACTTTACATCAAAATATATAAAGATTTATAATACTAAATATATAAAATGTAAAAATATAGTTCATGATGAATCTAGTGATAATGATTTGGTATTCTAGATATTGATGTTTTTATCTATAAACTTGGTCAAACTTAGAGAGGTTTGACTTTTTGGAAAAATAATACACCTTATATTGAGGAACGGAGGGAGTAATTAGCAACATAGCTCTCTCCCTCTGAGTCTTGCGACAACATATTTTCAAATCTGTTAGAAATCAGCACGAAACAAGAACAGGGGATGTCTACGCGATATGGTGGTCAATACGCTAGGGGGTATATAAAGTTTTTTTTATATTGGGAAACAAGCAAATGGGGGAATAATGGAGTCCGGAAGGTACCAGAGGTGGGCACAACCCACCTGGGCGCGCCTTTCCAGGCGTGCCTTGGTGTCTTGTGCCCACCAGGGCTGTTGATGATGATATAGACCTAGGGTAGGGTCATAGGCTTGACCTATACGCCCTACCCAAGGTGACTACCCTAGAAGCAAAGATATCCAAAGGACAACAAGGAGTACCAATTGAAGTCGTTGAGCGCAATCCACTCGACCAGTCATATCACTCGGGTACCCCTCCCTCCTGGTACCACTCGACCAAGATGAAGCCATTCGACCATACAAGAAACAATTCGACCTACAGAAGATCAGGAGTCTCACAGGACAGCAACGGCTAGGCGTTCACTCCGTAGTCTTAAAGATCATTAATAGCACTTTATAGCTGGCGTTATCAGTAACGGCCTATCTTGATGTACATTGAACCCCTGTAACGGAGGTGGGCTGGGGTCCTGGTGCACTCTATATAAGCCACACCCTCCTCTGGGACAAGGGTTCACACCCCCTGTAACACACACTCTCATATTCCAGTCGACCTCCTCAAGGCACCAAGACGTAGGGCTTTTACCTCCTCCGAGAGGGGCCTGAACTCGTAAACTCTTGCGTACAATCTCACCGTAGCTAGGACCTTGCCTCCTCATACGTACCCCCTATACTTACTATCAGACTTAGTACCACGACAGTTGGCGCCCACCGTGGGGCATAGCGTCTTAGCGACTTCCGGCGAGGTTGCATTTTCTTCGATCTTCATCAACATGGTTTCTAGCGGCGGTTTGGTCATGGGCCGCGAATTCCGACTCGGTGCGCTCACTTTCGTCACCGACGACTCCGCTTGGCTCGAGGAGGCCCCCTCGACGTTGAGGCTCTCCTGATCCATGGTTCGTCGCACTTCCGCGCGAGTGCTTTTGGCGTCCTCCTTCGGCAACCATTGACCCCTTATCAATCAGTCCTTGCATCATCGACTCACTCTGCTGGACGCCGCTGCAAGCGGTCTGGTCAATCGCGGCTCCAGCGCTGGGTGAAACACGCGGTGGCTCGTCAGGCATTGACCCCCAAGTCGCGGCGATCGAGCCTGACATATTTCTCCGCGGTTCAGTTGACCTGTCGACTGATTTTGCAGACACCTTTTCCGAGAGCGGGAGTTGTGACCCCGCAGTGGAAGTCCTCATGGTCGACTCTCATCATGGCCCACCCGATTTTCGTCGTAGCAACAACGATGGTGACGGCGACGACCCATCATTCGGCCATGAGGAGTATCAGACCCAACCTCTCAGCTCGCAGCAGAGAGAGGAGCTGCACCGTCGCAATGTGGAGGCTCTCCAGAACCCCGTCATAGGGGAAACCACTGAGGCTCGTGCCTTGGAGGCAGTGCGCCTGGCCATGCTGGCTGAGCGCACTCGTTTGTAGAATCTCCAACATTCTCTCGACGAGCATGCCCATCGACTGATCCCCAAGTCCATTCGGCATCCACGGCAATTGTTTCCACCGGAAACTCAAGTATTCCACACACCGATTCAGAATCTTGCAGCTACTTTGCGTATCGTAGAGTCCATTCAGCCGTCCCGCTCAGAGGCTGGAAGAGGCTTGGAACAGATCAGGGCGCTGCTTCGAGAAGCAGGAGATCAGAGCTCCGCCGTGTCCCAGTCGCGGAACAGAATTCATAGCAGATCAGTAAGGACAGACACTGTTCAGTCGGCACACAGTCCTAGGTCACCTTTGTGGCGTGGAGATCGTGATCACCGCCAAGATCGGTACCTGGGAAAAGCTCATGGAGAGTATGATCGTGATTACGCCCGCGACAACCATCGTCGAGTGCCTTCGCCCCTTCCGAGGGACGGGTCATACGCTCCCCGGCGGTATGATGACAGGCGTCCATACGAAAATGACTACAGAGTTCCAGTCGACCCCAGAGAGCCCGGCTTTGACGCAAGGTCAGTCCTTGTGTAGGGTTTGGTCGACCGAAACAGAGCATACAGAGAAGGGCTGGATAGAGACAGGCCCAGTGGAAGCAGGGTCCATGTTTCTGGCCCAGAGTGTTTCAGAAGAGCCATCAGAGCCGCTGAGATCCCTCATAACTTCAGATTGGCGACTGGCGTTAGAAAGTTCATAGGGGAGTCAAAGCCCGACACTTGGCTTGAAGATTACCGAGTGGCTGTGCACATTGGTGGCGGCAGCGATGAGATGGCCATGAAGCACCTTTCTCTGATGCTTGAAGGTTCTGCCAGGGCCTGGCTGAATCAGTTGGCCCTTGGAAGCATTTTGAGTTGGGATGAGTTAGCCCGAGTGTTTACCAGAGCATTTGAGGGCACCTGCAAGAGACCTGCTGGTCTACTGGAGCTCCAGCATTGCATGCAGAAACCAAATGAAACCTTGAGAGATTATATCTAGAGATGATCACTCTGCACCATACAGTGGAGAATGTGTCAGATCACCAAGCAGTCTGTGCCTTTAAGGAAGGCGTTCGCTATAGAGAGCTCAATCTGAAGTTCGGTCGGACCAGAGATATGTTCCTGACTCGGATGATGGAGATTGCCACCAAGTACGCTAACGACGAAGAAGAAGACCCACTCCGGAGTGGTAAAAACAGACTAGTCGCCCAGGACACCGGAGGAGGAAATTCCAGTCGGAAGCAGAAGCGAAAGGCTTAGGCAGCAGGTGCTGCCGAGGCAGCAGTGTTGAATCAAGAAAAGTTCAAGGGGAAGCCTAAAGGGCCTTGGATCCCTAAGAAAGTGAAGGACCAAGCAGGAAATGACGTGATGGATTTTCTGTGTCATATTCACACCAAGAAGGATGAAGAGGGGAACCTGATTCTCCCCAAGCATACGACTCGACAATGTCGACTCCTTATCTAGAGTTTCAGAGAAAGCCAACCCAGTGAAAAGGACAAACAGTCCGATAAGGAAGAAGACAAGGATGATGATGGTGGTTACCCCAATGTCAATGCCACTTTGGTGATTTTTGCTAATCTCGAGAGCAAAAGTCGACTGAAGGTCATTAACAGAGAGGTGAACATGGTGGCTCCGGCAATGCCAAAGTATTTGAAGTGGTCAAAAAACCCCATTACATTCGACCAGTCCGACCACCCGCCACGCGTAGCTACCCCTGGGCGGCAAGTGCTGGTGGTCGACCCAGTCGTTGGGGGCACCCAACTGACCAAGGTTTCGATGGATGGTGGCAGTGGTCTGAATATCCTGTATGCTGAGGCCCTCAAAGGAATGGGCATTCCGATGTCCAAACTCAGCGAGAGCAACATGCGATTCCATGGAGTCATCCGAGGGAAGAAAGCCGACTCACTCGGCCATATCACTCTTGACGTGGTTTTTAGCAATGAGAAGAATTACCGCAAGGAAAAGTTGACGTTTGAGGTTGTGGATTTCCAGAGTGCCTATCATGCCATTCTGGGAAGACCTGCTTATGCTAGCTTCATGGCTTGTCCGTGTTACGTGTACCTCAAGACGAAGATGCCTGGCCCCAGGGGAGTGAGAACGGTTTTTGGTAACCGTCAAAGAGCAGAAGACTGTCTTCAGGACGGTGCAAAGATAGCAGATGAGCAGATGGCAACAATAGAGTTTCAAGAGTACCAGAAAACTGCAGATCCGAGTGATTTGCTGCGCGCCAAGAGGCCTGCCTCAGAGTCCTCATTTTAGTCGGCCGACGAGACCAAGCCAGTCCACATTCACCCGACCGACCCCAATGCTGCTCCAACACATATCTCAACGACACTCCACAACAAATAGGAAGAAGCGCTCATCCAGTTCCTCCATGAGAACTGGGAGATCTTTGCAGGGAAGCCATTTGACATGCCAGGTGTACCCAGGGGACTGGCTGAGCACCGTTTGCGAGTCGACCCAAAGGCAAAACCCGTTAAGGAGCATCTCCGTCGGTCCGCCACGGAGAAGAGAAAGGCAATTGGTGAGGAGGTGGCTCGGCTTCTAGCCGCTGAGTTCATCCACGAGATATACCACTCCGAGTGGCTCGCCAATGTCGTTATGGTTCCCAAGAAAGATAAATCACTCCGAATGTGTATTGACTTCAAACACATCAATCGGGCCTGCCCGAAAGATCATTTTCCTCTACCCCGCATTGACCAGATAGTCGACTCAACTGCGGGATGTGAGCGACTATCCTTCCTGGACATTTATGCCGGGTACCATCAAATCCGACTGTATGGACTCGATGAGATAAAGACAACTTTCATCACCCCGTTCGGGAGTTTTTGCTATGTTACTATGCCCTTTGGCCTCAAGAATGCTGGTGCCACATTGATGCGCATGATTCAGAAGTGCCTGCTCACTCAAATCAGTCGTAATGTGGAAGCATACATGGATGACATAGTAGTTAAGTCACGCAAAGGTTCCGACCTACTAACTTACCTTGCTGAAACCTTTGCCAACTTAAGAAGGTATGATATCAAGCTCAATCCATCAAAATGCACATTCGGAGTCCCCGATGGAAAGTTGCTTGGTTTACTTGATTCCAAACAAGGAATCGACGCAAATCCAGAGAAAATTGGCACAATCCTCCGAATGAAGCACCTAGTGCGTGTGCATGATGTTCAGAAGCTTACTGGTTGTTTGGCTGCATTGAGCCGATTCATCTCGCGCCTCGGTGAAAAGGCACTGCCTCTTTACCAACTGATGAAGAAGTCTGACAAATTTGAGTGGAATGACGAAGCTGAAGCAGCATTTGAAGAGCTCAAAGCCCTGATTTCCACCCAGCCGGTGCTTGCCGCTCCAGTTAGCAAGGAGCCTCTACTACTTTACATCGCAGCCATGGGACAAGTTGTTAGCACAGTGCTCACAGTCGAGCGGGAAGAAGAAGGCAAGGCCTTCAAAGTTCAGCGCCCCGTGTATTACATTTCAGAAGTCTTAACCCCGTCCAAGCAGAGATACCCTCACTATCAGAAGCTTGTTTATGGGATTTACCTGACCATGAAGAAGGTTGCACACTATTTCTCTGATCACTCAATTTCAGTCGTCAACGATGCTCCATTGTCAGAAATTCTGAATAACAAAGATGCAACTGGTCGAGTGGCAAAGTGGGCGATTGAAGTTCTTCCTTTAGATATCAAGATTGAGGCAAAGAAGTCCATCAAGTCTCAAGCAATTGTAGATTTCCTCGCAGAGTGGACAGAACAACAACAGCCGACTCAGATTCAGTCGGAACATTGGACCATGTTCTTTGATGGATCCAAGATGTTGAATGGCTCTGGTGCAGGAGTGGTTTTAGTGTCCCCATGAAGAGACAAGCTCAGTTATGTCTTCCAGATTCACTTTGATTCCTCAAACAATGAAGCTTAGTATGAGGCACTATTGTATGGGTTGCGTATGACCATTTCACTCGGCGTTCGACGCTTGATGGTATATGGCGACTCAGACTTAGCGGTTAACCAAGTAATGAAGGAATGGGACGTCAGTAGTCCTGCAATGACCGACTATTGCAATGCAGTGAGAAAGCTAGAGAAGAAGTTTGAGGGGTTAGAGCTCCACCACATACCACGAATCAAGAATCAAGCTGCTCATGATCTGGCGAAGATAGGTTCCACTGAGAAGCCTATCCCCAGCAACGTGTTCTTGGAGCATCTCCATACCCCTTCAGTGCAAGAAGATCCCTTCAAGGAAGAGCCCCCGCAACCAATAAGTTCAACCGACCCGACTGAGATCGAGGTTCCAGCCGTGGTTGACTTGATCATGGAAGTCTTGACGATCACACTCGACTCGACAGTACCGTACATCGCATACATTCTCAGGAAGGAACTCCCAGAGGATGAAGATGAGGCTCACCAGATAGTCTGTCGATCGAAAGCTTTCACCGTGATGAAAGGGAAGCTTTACAGAGAAAGTGTCACAGGAGTGGCTCAACGCTGCATCACCCCGGAAGAAGGTCGAATGATCCTAAACGATATCCACTCGGGGACCTGTGGTCACCATGCGTCCTCTGGGACCATCGTGGCCAAAGCATACCGAGCGGGATTCTATTGGCCTCTAGCAAACGAGATGGTGAAAGATATAGTTGACAAGCGCACAGGTTGCCAGTTCTACTCCAACATGTCCCACAAGCCTGCGTCTGCCCTGAAGATCATTCCACTTGTCTGGCCGTTTGCAGTCTGGGGATTGGATATGATTGGGCCCTTCAAGACTGGCACAAGTGGTTTCACCCATTTGCTTGTAGCAGTCGACAAGTTCACCAAGTGGATCGAAGCCAAACCCATCAAAAACCTTGGTGCAGGCACTGCCGTCAGTTTCATCAAGAAGTTGATATTCAGATATGGAGTTCCTCACAGCATTATCACAGATAATGGCTCCAACTTTGATTCTGATGAGTTCAAGGTGTTCTGCGCATCCCAAGGCACTCGGGTCAACTATGTGTCCGTTGCACACTTGCAGTCGAATGGACAAGCAGAAAGGGCGAACAGTTTGATCCTTCAGGGGTTAAAACCCTGACTGATGCGTGACCTTAAGCACGATGCTGGAGCTTGGGTGACTGAATTACCATCCGTCCTATGGGGGCTGAGAACAACACCAAGCCGGTCGACTAACCGAACCCCTTTCTTCCTGGTGTACGGCGCTGAGGTTGTGCTTCTGAGTGACTTGCTGCACAATGCCCCTCGAGTGGAACTATTCTCAGAAACTGAAGCAGAGCAGGCACGCGAAGACGCAGTCGATCTCCTAGAAGAAGAACGCGAGATGGCTTCGATTCGGTCAACCATCAATCAACAAGATCTGCGTCGATTCCATGCTCGCAACGTCAGAGGTCGAGCATTTCAGGAAGGAGACCTTGTGCTCCGAGTGGATCAAAAACGGCCTCACATGCTCGCTCCGGCCTGGGAAGGTCCCTTCATCATCACCAAGGTGCTTCCCAATGGAGCGTACCACATCTACAACATAGCCAAGAACATGGACGAGCCACGCGCATGGAACGCAGAGCTGCTTCATCCTTTCTATACCTAGAATCACTCGACCCGACGAGTTGTAATAAGAGTACCTCAGTTTGCTTTCCAAAGACAAGATTTTTATAGTATCTTAATGACTGATTCCCCATAATCATTTGTGTCCTAATCCCCCAATGGGTGTCTTAGCTGCGAACCTGATTCACCTAAGTTAAAAACATTCCGAGTGGAGAGCAATCCTCCCACTCGGGGGCTTAGCTGCGACCCTGTACTCGCCTAAGTTAAAAACATTCCGAGTGGAGAGCAATCCTCCCACTCGGAGGCTTAGCTGCGACCCCGTAATCTCCTAAGTTAAAAACATTCCAAGTGGAGAGAAATCCTCCCACACGGAGGCTTAGCCGTGACCCCGAAATCGCCTAAGTTAAAAACATTCCGAGTGGAGAGCAATCCTCCCACTCGGAGGCTTAGCTGCGACCCCAAAATCGCCTAAGTTAAAAACATTCCGAGTGGAGAGCAATCCTCC
This sequence comes from Triticum dicoccoides, assembly GCF_002162155.2. Taxonomy (NCBI): domain Eukaryota; kingdom Viridiplantae; phylum Streptophyta; class Magnoliopsida; order Poales; family Poaceae; genus Triticum; species Triticum dicoccoides. Next base: position 470,740,958 of record NC_041387.1, on the reverse strand, counting down.
CACTCAGAGGCTTAGCTGTGACCCCGTACTCGCCTAAGTTAAAAACATTCCGAGTGGAGAGCAATCCTCCCACTCGGAGGGTTAGCCACGACCCCGAAATCGCCTAAGTTAAAAACATTCCGAGTGGAGAGCAACCCTCCAACTCGGGGGCTTAGCTGCGATACCGTACTCGCCTAAGTTAAAAACATTCCAAGTGGAGAGCAATCCTCACACTCGGGGGCTTAGCAGCGACCCCGTAATCACCTAAGTTAAAAAACATTCCGAGTGGTGAGCAATCCTCACACTCGGGGCTTAGTTGCGACCCCGTAATCGCCTAAGTTAAAAACATTCCGACTAGAGAGCAATCCTCCCACTCAGGGGCTTAGCTGCGACCCCGTACTCGCCTAAGTTACAAAGATCCTTTGAGATACATCACAAGTACAACGTACGCTCCATCCCGACCCGCAAGGACGACGAGGTGTCAGCTGAACACCACGTCTGAGTTGCTTCACAAGTACAACGTACGCTCCATCCCGATCTGCAAGGACGACGAGGTGTCGACTGAACACCACGTCTGAGTTGCGTCACGAGTACAATGTACGCTCCATCTTGATCCGCAAGGGCGACGAGGTGTCGACTGATCACATCGTCAGACCCGCTCGACGAAAGGTGAAAAAATCAAGTTCACTCGGAATCAAAAGATATTCAGAAGAAATAAAATAAAAAGCTATGATATTCAAGGAAAATGAAGTTCAGATAAATCCCTCAAAAGTTCAGAACAACAACGGGCAGAAGTACTCAGGCATCAAGCCTGAAAGAGTTTAATGGTTACATAACCACTCGGCATTTCGAGGCAAATAAAGGTGGGGCATAATGTATCATTCACTCGGCAGGAGAAGGACTTGATGGATCACATAAACTGTCAAGGTCGATGCTATCTGCGATGCGAGTGGCGGCGTCAAGGAAGGTGTCCATAAAGGATTGGAAACTGAACTATTTGGTGTTGGCAACCTTGAGGGCCACCAGCATGTCTTCTTTGACATCCTTGCAGTGCACTCGGACTAGTGACAGAGCAATGTCAGCGCCACAACAAGTAGATGACTTCTTCCATTCCTGCACTCGACCAGGGATTTGATTCAGTCGAGTCATCAGAGACTCAAGATCCTGTGAGAGTTCCGCCTGAGGCCAGAGTTCAGCATCAATCTGCGTCATTGCAGCCTTCAGTCGAGCGAGATAATCCACATCACTGTCCAGGCGAGACTCCAATCGCAGCATGTTCATTGCAACATCATCCTTGACAGGAGAGTTGATGGGGTCAAGACCCATCTTGACTCGCCTAGTTTCTGCTTCGAAGTCTTGACAAAGTTCTGCACAGTCGGAAAAGTAGTGAGTCGACAGTTTAACAAGACGTGTTAGTCGACATCAACAAATCAGTCAAATAGGAGGAAATACCTTCATGCTTCAAGACCAACTTCGCAGCAAGCTGCCCCAGATATGACTCCAGTTCACCCTTCTTGGCCTTAAGGCTCCCAACTTCGTCGGTCAAGCATTCCTTGTCTTTCTTCAGTCGCGCAACCTCCTGATGAGCTTCAGAAACACCAGTCTTCAAATTGGAGTTCTCCTCTTCCAACTTGCTGACTGAGGCCAACTTCTTGTCCGCAAGTGCTGTTTTCTCTCGCGCCTCCTTCTAGGCCGCAGCAAGATCCTGATCCTTCTTCTCCAGAGCCTGCTTCATGTGACAGCCTGGTTTTTGCCCCATCTTCTTTGCCGGATTTTCAGTTGTTTTGAATTTGAGTTTGGAGTTTTTGAATCCTTTCATTTGGACTTAACCACTTGGGTACCCCTTGGCTTTCACCCAAGTGCTCCATCTCCCTCTCTAACCATCACTCTATCTCTGGTTCATCTAAAAATATCATTTGGAATATTTTTCTTTAATGAAAAATATTCATTTCCCCCTCCTAAACCCTAGCTAGCTCAATGTGCTCCAAAGAAACCCCAATTTTTCTTGCCCATAAAATCCTGAGAAAAATCGCAATTATTCTTTGAACCCTAGGGCACCTTTCTAAGCAAAAATATTTCATCACTTTTTGGAATATTTTGGCTACAGAAAATATTTTCTTTTCTGGACAGAAATGGTAGTTTCTACAGAAACTACCATTTTACTTGCTCTTCTATGGCCGATCTTTCTTGTGCATTTTCATCTTAGTAAATATTGGCTAACCTCCAAAGCCCAGCCCCCAACTCCCAGTAGATTAACCTCAGTAAACTCTCAAAGTTATTGTCCAGAAACTTACTAGGAGTGTAAAATCATTTCTACTACACCTGGAACCAAACCCAAGCGGGGTAACGATCAAAACTACCACAGACTACAGGCCAGGCATGAAGTTTGGGCTTAGGTCGGCCTGAGGTCATAGTTCACACGGTGACCGCGTTCATCTAGGCGTGCTGGCATGCAAAACACACGCTCTAAGCGCCACCCGAGCCTCTATTGCGCGCGTGCTTGCTGCCCTGCCTGCCTGAGCGTTCCAAACCGCGCCACCATCATCGTCTCGACCCCCTTAACTCTGCCTTGGCAATCACCGACGCCGGAGCTCGCCGCAGCGGGCATGGGCATGGTCCGGCCAACGCCACAGTGTGCGGCGCACTGTGCTCGTCGTCTTCCTCTCGCCCCTGTGCTCATCCCCGTTCGCCAACAGTCCCCACGTGAGCTACATCTTCTTCGCCCTCTCTCACTGACGTCGTTTGTCATCGGGCGCCGCGGACAGGCGTCCACTGGCGGAGCCCGAAACCCCCCTCACCGCTCATCCATAAATACAGCCACCCCCAGCCTCCTCGAGCACCCTCATCCACTCCCACAGACTCCACTAGAGTGTAGAAAGCCGTAGCCCAGCCGGGCAGGCCGCGGGCCGCCGTCCTTGAGCTCGAGCTCACCGGCGATCCCCTCGGGTCGCCCCCGTAGCTCCAGCCCTTCCCAGGCCAGGGAAACCCTTCCAGGGCCTTCACCACTCTCCGATGGTGCCGTTCCGCCCAGTTGGAGCCCTTGGAGTTGCCCCTAGTCGCTGTCAGCCTCATCTCCGGCGACCTCTGCTCTCTGCCTCTGCTGGAGAGGCTGATTCCGGCGCCGTCCGACCACCCCTAGCCATTCTACGGGTACGGGCAGGTGCGCCTCCGTCTCCTCTCTTGATCCCTCCCTCTTGTTTTGGCAAGGGGCCCTCGCTGCCGGGGTGCGCTCCGGTGAAGCCTCGCCGCTCTCTGTTTCCCTCTCTCCCCCCTCCTCACCTGACTAGCGGGGCCCGCTAGTCAGCCATTATGTACACGCGTGAAGCGGTACGAGCGGTGGCGCCCCGGGGCTTTACGCCTTCGACGTCACCCCCCAGTCTGTTTATTTAAATTCAAATTTTACTTAAATCCAGAGAAATTCAAACGACCAAAACTTCTTATCCACGAGTCCAAATGAATTGATTCTTCTTGCATTGTGTTCTTTGTCCAAAAATCTAGCAGCTCACCAAAGATGGGATTTTTCCCTACTGTCCAGATTTTCTGGTGAATTTGAGAAGGGTTCTTGATGATTTCTTTTTGTATTTTTAAATATTTTCAGAAGGTCAGGCTTGTCTTGAGGATCACCAGGAGGATTGTGAACCTCATCTGCTCTAAGGCATGCCACAACAACACTTTCATGATGCCATTACAATATTTGTGATTTTCTACTTGAAAAAATGAGTATCCATGCATTTAAATTATTAGTATGTTAATTATATTCTGTTAGATGCTTGTTAAAGTGAATGTGCTTGATTTACAGAAAGTTTGAAGTGAACTTAGTTGGTAAACTAACAAGGATTTAGTTTTGAGTAATGAAATTCTAATATGGTTATGGATACAAATGATTAGTGGATTTATTTTTCTTGCATGAGTAAAAATGATAAATTTGCGAGAAAAGATTCTGTTTGAAATAAGGTTTGATCTTAAACAGAGAAGTATCATGAGTTGGTAATGCTTAGTGTGGATATAGTTGACTCAGTTATTTCCGTTGATATGTGATGCATATGTTAGTGCTGCATGTCATGGCATTATGATGCCGGTTATTTTCATTTTAAGTTGAACCTGATAATAACTCAACTTGAATATGTTGTTGACCGGGTCATGGTGCCGCTGAATCGAGTTTTTCTCAATGCAACCACATTTGCCGGTATGGGACGACCTTTATTCGTTCCATTGTCATGCCTCTGGTCGGTGCCTCCAACTAGGCAAGGTTATGGGCGTGCGTTACCCTGGCCCGGTAAGCAGGCATAACCTTGTGTGCCCGTTGTTGAGTTTATGGTACCGGGTCCCCGTGTGGGATCGTTTATGTTTGGCCACGACGGTGGTCGTTGTGTCTTTCGTACACACGGGGCCACCCATGACTAGCCTGATGCGGAGTGAGTCGGAGTGGCCAGGAGAGTGTCATGGCAATGGAGGGGTTTCGTCGGAATGCCGTTGGTCCACCCAAATGGGATTGCGAGGCCATGGGTTCCGTGGTGTGGGTCTAGTGTGCTACCTCTGCAGAGTGTATTAATCTATCGATAGCCGAGTCCACGGTTAAGGACACGCTCAAAAGTATGTCACACCATGGGTCAACAGTTAATAATTTGCACACTAAGTTATGAATCATGCATTGTTGTTGATGGCGGGAAGGCCATCATGTTGACCAGATGTTGGTCGTGGTTGTGATCACCGTAAGGATCACGGTTTGAGGCCAAATATTGGTCGTGGTTGTGATCGCCGTAAGGATCACGGTTCGAGGCCAAATATTGGTCGTGGTTGTGATCGCCGTAAGGATCACGATGTCTCTAGGCTGGTACATTTGTGATCCAGGAGAGATCACCTTTGGTAAGTCAGTCCGAGGGACTTTTATCACATGAGCATGGTCACGGCATGTTGGATATATTGTTGCATTAGTATTAATTGGTTAATTGTCATGATATTGTTGTCATTATGTTTATGCTTGTTGTGAGCTTGCAAGTACATTCAATGTACTGACCTAGCGTGTCATGCCAGATTTCAGGAAGGTCCCATTGGAAAGGAGTGCTGTTCGAGTCTAGATCGTGTCCACATTGGTGTCCCTGTGCTTTGGAGTTCTGCTACGACGTTGTTCCGCTCCCGCGTAGTTTTCTTGATCGATGCCCCATTATTGTTCACTAAATAATGTACATATTATTCAGCCACACAGTGTGTGCCACTTGGCCTCGCTAACTGTTGTAATATAAACTATGATCCGCTAGAAATCAATAAATCGGTTGTTTTCTGTACTAAGATGTTGTGTGTTGCCAGAGGACAAGGTCTCTGGGCTGGCAATGCATGGTAATCCGGTTGCTCTGAGCCAGGGTGCCATACTTCATTTTCTCTAAAGACATAACATTCTTCAGACGAGCTTGAAGTTGACGATTTTCACTACGCACATCTGTTTGAGTGGAATCACTCGGTTCAAAGAGACTGAAGAGAGAGAGAGAGAGAGAGAGAGAGAGAGAGAGAGAGAGAGAGAGAGAGAGAATCATAAGGTGGATGGTGGACGAGTGGTTACCTCCCATGATAGCTGTTTCGTCCTGGGCCTTCTTGAGGTTCTTCTTAGCCAGTTCCAGATAAAGGTTGATGCTGATCTGCTTCTTATTCAGTTTAGAAAGTTGAGCTCCAAGATCACAAGACTTCTGCAGTCAGCAAATAAGATACGACACTCGGCAGAAACAAAAGTCAATCACAGTGAAAGTTGCTCTAAGATTACCGCTGAATCAAACATTCAATAGTAGTCTCGGGTACTACACCCAGTGGGTGCACTTGGCATGCCCCCACTGGTCCGGTTTTTACACTCGGCATGGTCTGCCCAACATGAGTATATAAAAAAGAGATTCTCAGACCCCAGCCGACTACCAGCAGTCGACCGCGGTCTCGGGGACTACACCCAGTGGGTGCACTCTGCGTGCCCCCACTGGTTCAGAAAAGCACTCGACTCAACCTAGTCGACTCAAGTGGAAGAGCTATTCAGTTCTAAGTCAGAAACACCCAAGTGGGTGATTGGATGTGAAATGCAGACCCATGAAAGATGCACATAATAGGTTCCAAAACACTCATCCAAGGACACCGTATGGACAATGAAGCAACAATCACAACTAAACTTGACGTTGGCTTGCATAACAGTAGTGGCATTGTAGGCAACCTGACAGGCCTCATGCACCACCTTCATCTGCTCCATCACAAGGTTCACCTAGAGAAGAGCCTCCATGGCAGCACTCGGTGGGTCGTCTAGAGTCTGGTATGCAGCGAAGAGCAATGATGGCAGTACAATCGGAGCAGTCACAGGGTCGGAAGCATGGAGATGTACTGGAGCGGCTGAGGCCTGAGCAGTCGACCCCGAAGGACGGTGAGTCGACAATGGATTGGCAAAGGTAACATTGGTCTGAGCCAGATCTCCGGATTGCTGGGCCACTATCTCAGGCACTGATGTTGATTGAGGCACTCAACCCTTAGTCGTCTTCCCACTTGAGGCTTTGCCCCTCCTTCTTCTCTCCCACAGAGGCACTTCATCATCATCCGGAAGCTCAATAACATCCCGCGTAGCTGCAACAAAAAGCAACCTTAAGAGTTCAATCGACCAACAATCTAGTCGTCAGAATAAATTCAAGTTGGAAAGGGCGTACCAACTTTGGAAGTGGCCGCGTCATTGGTCTCCTCATCACCTGGGGTCTTGTCGACATCCATATCAGTTGCATAAGTTGCAGGGTTGGAAAAGTTCATAATCCACTCGGCCAGAACAGAAGTATGAGTCAGTGGAAGAAAACGCAGAAAGATAGAGCACTCACCCAGAGGCAACATGAACGTCCATCTTGATCTTGGGAAAGGTCTTCCGAGCCTTTGAAGGGGCGACCTTGGGTTGCTTGGCGACCTTCTCCGTCAGCTCCGGGGTCGAAGTCCGAGTGCGCTTCTGTGCTTGAGTACTTGGAGCCACGGTCTTGCCACGCCTACCCGCTGGATCTTGGAGTTGCTTGGATCTATGCTTTAAGCGAGGTGGTGAGTTGACTACCTCCTCGTCGTCCGACTCATCACTTTCCTCCTCATCGTCATCTTATGGAGATTGTCAGTCGCCGCTTTCTTCCACGCTGTCCTCTCCCTCCTGGTCTTGCTCCAAAGTTTGTTCACCGTTGGGCATCGAGTACATCTCAGTATAAACCTACAAGACAAGAAGTCAAACAAATATCAGTCGGACTCAGAGACAGTTGCAAGACATATTGAAGTACAGTCGGTAGCAAAGATCAGACCTTGTCTAGCTGGTTGTTGGTGTTGAATGGGTCGACTCTCCTGGCTCCCCTAGGGTTATCCTTGTTTCCTATAATGCCCTTCAGCCACAGGGCCACCGTCTCGGACGAAACCTCCTCTGGATGAACCTGACCGGTGCCGTTGGCTCGAGAGTACATCCACATCGAGTGGTCACAAGCCTAGAGTGGCTGGATGCATCGACTGAGAAACACCTCCAACAAGTCCATGCCGGTTACACCCCGATTGATCAATTGGACCACTCTCTCGACCAACATGTTCGTTTCCACCCTCTCCGCAGCGGTCACTTTCAGCGAAGAAGGTTGCTGGGCGCGATCTAAAGAGAAAGGGGGAAGACCGGTCGACTGACCAGGAGTCGCAATATCCTGGCAGTAGAACCAGGTCGACTGCCAGCCCCTGACCGACTCAGGAAGTGTCATGGAATGGAAAGCACTCCTTTTCCTCTTCTGGATCCCCAAACCCCCGCACAATTGGATCACGTGCGTCCTCTCATCCTCAAATTCGCTTTCTTCACAGACTGAGAGCGGATTGTGAAGATGTGCTTGAAAAGACCCCAGTGCGGTCGACAACCCAGGAAGTTTTCACACATGGACACAAACGCGGCGAGGTACGTAATGGTGTTGGGAGATAAGTGATGGAGCTGAGCTCCGAAAAAGTTTAAGAAGCCCCAGAAAAATGGATGCAGAGGAAGGGAGAAACCACGGTCGACGTGGGTTGCAAGGAGGATGCACTCACCCGGCCGCGGCTGAGCACTACTAGAAAAACCCCTACTAATGGCGCACCTAGTATGGCTATTAATGGCGCATCTGTGTTGCACCATTAATAGCACGCCATTAGTAATTTTTACTAATGGCGCACCACCTGGTGCGCCATTAGTATCTGGTATACTAATGGCGCACCTCGGGTGCGCCATTAGTATAGGCCAGGGTGCGCCATTAGTATGCCTCCCAGGGGCCATGTATACGCAGGTGCTTTGGCATACTAATGGCGCACCACCTCTGGATGCGCCATTAGTAACCGCGGCATACTAATGGCGCACTGCCCAGTGATGCGCCATTAGTATGCACTGTCATACTAATGGCGCACTGTCATGTGATGCGCCATTAGTATGAATATTAGGTTTTTTTTATTTTTTTATTTTTTGTTTTTTGCACAGGTTACAAAATGTATAATTTGACAAAATATAGACAACACACATCAACAACAGATTCATCAAATACAATAGAAGATTAGTCTTTGAATACAATTCATCATATTAGTCTCCGAATACAATTCATCATATTAGTCTCCGAATTGAAAAGACCGAACAAAGATAGAACATTATATTACAAGTCTCGAGACCGCGAGTAGCGAGTCTGTCTTCACATTACAAGTCGATATCGATCATCTAAACTACCATCACATAGAAGAGAGTTGCGGTCATCACGATGAGCATCATCACGATGAAACTCGTCTTCATCCGGTTCCTCCAACGCTCCCTCCCCTCTCCCGCTAGATAGCGGGCGTATCTAGATTCGGCCTCGGCCCTAGTGGTGTACCCTTTGTAACTGTTACCGCTGAATCGGTGAACCTATCTCCGACACTCCTCCCAGTCATCGTAGACTCCGGGAACCTTACCCTTGTACACGACATACGTCGGCATCGCTATGCACTAGCCAAACGAAACGTTAGTACCAATTCACAGACAATACATAAGCAATATATAAGTATGCAACAGAACGATCGGAAGAGAAAAGCAAGACATTAATAGCATCGATTACATCTAAGTTGAACGACTCTCGAAACCAAAGAGACATACTACAAGTTCATTAAAGTTTAATTACAACATGAGCCAATCGATGTTTCAGAACTAGACAACTCGACTCAAGGGACCGGAGCATGGATGAAGCCGCCGTCTATCGTGGGAGTCATGAAAGAACGGGCGTTGTCATCCTGCATTTGTAGCATTGTGTCGATGTCACTGTTGGACGGTTGATTTCTGAGGTAGAACTGCCCCGAGGTACGAAGGACATCTTGATGGATGATTTCCGCAAACTCCGACTGGATGCGAAAGAATTCTTGTCGGAGGTCCGCGTCCTGGATTGCCGACACGCTCGCGGCCCAATCTTTGAGTTTACTCGGTAGCAGAAGTCGATGATGGTCCCGTACGATCGCCCGCATGTGATGGATGGCATAGTAGGCACCCTTCTGACCGCCTGGCGGCTGCTTGACGCAGCAGAACATCGTATTGTGGGAGAACACGTGCTTGCCGTACTTACGAATAGGCCTGGTGAAGGTGCCTCCAGATTGGGCGTAGCCGGGGAGAACATCATCAAGAACCTTCTTGACATTTGTGTAGTCTACGTTCGACTGACGGTCCGGGTCGAAATACATGGCCATGGAATATTTGGGGCTTAGGAGGATGAGCGTGCAACGTGTGTCACTGCAGAAAACATGGAATGTTAAAAGAAAAACGATCGAAATGTAAGAATTCATATGTTACGGGCCGGTTGAGGGGAGGACTTACTCGGGAAAGTAAGGCACGAGGAAGTTATCCTTATCTTGGTTTGCCAGAATGACGCCTTCGAGGTAAGAACTCGCGACTTGCCGGTCCCCAGCGCTGCCCAAGATCTTGGCACACATGTAGAAGGGGTCGACTATCACGATGTCCGGGGTCTTGTCGCGAATGATCCGCATCTCCATACTCAGCGAAAATAGCCGAACGATGGTGTAGTGCAGCAGATGAAGGTTCAACATAGCGTGGATGTCATCAAAACGCAGGACGATCGTACACCCGATGGAGTTATCCACAAAGCCCTTGCCCTCTAGCACCTTGGCCGCGAAAACTGGGTATGCCACATCCTTCTCTCTGAGACGCCGCTTCTCCAAAGCAAGAACACTATCATGTAGACTCCGCATAGCACCAGTTGCAGCATTGAGTATATTTGTCGGTAGCATCGCCCTACCCGCCACATGCACCCTCCTCGAGATATCCTGCGGTGAAGGTGGCCCGTCCTGAGCACTGATCGTACTCGGTGCCGGCTGGCTCGCACCCTTCTTAGTCTTTCTTTTGCGTGCCTTCTTCTTCTCCTGTAATGGGACCGAGTTCTGCTCACAGACCGCCTTCTTGAGTGTGTTGGGGCTGATAATATTTCGCACCTCGCCTATCTGAGGCTCGGTGAAGTCGGCAGCTGGAGGCGTCTCCTGAGAGCTGAACGCCAGACGGCGCCTGTTGCAACTTGGCTTCTCCGTAGTACGAGCTAGATCGCACACGTCTTTTGTTGGGTTTGGTTCTTGAGAAGGAGGCCCCATGAAGTCGCCATCGTACCCATGCTCGGCAAAGTACTGATCGACATTGCCAAATGTATCATCGTCGTCGTCGTCGTTGTTCTGATCCTGTGCCATATGCATGTTTGGATCCAGTGGCATAGGGATGTCCGGCACCGTTACGGCGGTCTTGCCATGGGGCTGACTTGGCGCCGGCACGACTGGTGGTGTTGTCTTTGGGGTGGTGTCCCCCGCCCCCAAACGAATCTGGCTCTTCGGCCAAAGCAGGGGCCAGCTCAGGCAGGCGCTGAGGGTCATCACGTCTTCATCGTCGGCCCCGACGGGTCGAATCGGAGGTAACAAGTCGTCGCAGCCTGGCAGCACCCGAACCAGTTGAACCCTAAACAAGTTGGGTGGCATCTGGGTACCGTGGAACAAGGGGTTGCCCGGTTGAACGATTTTGCCCTTGGCGACATCGACCAACTCGTTGTTCACGAAGTGGAGGAGAGTGCACGGAACATCGGCGGCGCCCTGCGAAAACATGTAGGGCGTCAGGGATGCCCAGTCAAAGGCAAGGAGATGAAGTCCTCGGCCGAGAGAGGCTTAAGTAGTTACCGTGATGATGGCGTCGAGCTCGGCTAATGTCGAGGCACCGCCAACGGCGGGCGTGCAGTTGACGGAGGGGCCGCTTGCTGAAGAGGTGCCGGCCGGCGTACACCCGGGTGCATTAAGCTCCCGTGCCGGCGTCGGAGACACCAATGCCGCCTCCACCGGAGGCACCAATGGCCCCGCCATCGCATTATGCGAGTTGCTGGCCGTGAAGCTAGGAATCGGGGGCGGCCCCTGTTGGCCGCCCGCAATCCACGCACTCAACCCCGAGATCAAGGTAGGCACAAGGGCGGTGATCGTCGCTCCGAGTCGTTGTTCCACTTGCTCTTGGACAATCTCCGGAATCCGCGCCACCTATGCCTTGAGTTCTTGAACCTTTCGCGCCTGGCTTTCCGAGCTGGTCTTTTTCTCCTTCCGCACACCAGCGGTATAGTATGACCCCCATTTTGTCGACAAGCCTTTGCCGGCCACACGACCAGCTGACGTCGGCTTACTGAGCTTATCCTTGTTCTTCATTACATTCAACCCCCTATTTAGAGTGGTGTCCCAAGGGGTGCTCTTAGTCGACTCCGCGCTACTGCTTTCAGTCGCCTGCGGAAGGAATGTGAACCATTTAGAAATTTGGCTCCATTAATTAGAATGCAACCATATGGAGCTAATTACGCGGGGGTGTATTCCTTACCAGAACAAGCTCAAGCGCCCTGGTCTTCGGATCCGTGGTAAGCTCCTTTGTTATCGGGTCCTCCTTGTACCGGGCCCTGACATAGTTCCTAGTCTGCTTGTTACCGCTGTATTTCTCGAAGCGGGGCGGTAGGCCTTGCTCGGCATGGTCCGCGTCCTCCTTGTCCCATATAGGCTCCGCCACTCTGTAACCGCCGGGACCGAGTGTGTGTTCCCCTATGTTCAGCTCCCGCATTTGTTTCCCCCACTCACTTGATTGGGAGCTTGCGGTGCTCGAGCAATTGATCTTGAAGTCGTTGTAGTCATCTTCGGTGATCGAAGGATTTTTCTCCTTGATCTTCTGATAACTCTCACCTTTCTAGATCCTTCTCTTCACATTGCTTTTCCAAGTAGACAGGGCCTTGCTCATCTTCGTGAGGGTAGTATTGTTCACTTTATTCCCTTTGAGGCTTGTGTTTTCAAATTCAGCGGGGAACTTGTATCGTTCGTGCAGCTTCGTGAAGAGGAGGTTGCGTAAATTCCCTCGGTCAGGATGCCTCAGGTTCTCGGTGTTGATCGAGACGGTGCTCCGGACAATGCACCCGAGCTGAAGCGAGTACCCCTTGACTATTCGTTCGGGCGCCGTTGGATTCCCGTTGGAGTCCACTTCAGTAACTTCCTCGTTGAGGGTGCGGAGCACGATCGGGCGCCGATCCTTCCGTTGCCTCTTCGGTTGGCTGCCATATGTGCGTGCGCCACCATCATCGGTGATGGCATCCTCGGCGGCACCATCAGTGGTGGCATCAGTGTGGTCATCCTCGGCGGCACCATCCGTGGTCTCAGGATCGGTGGGGAAGGCGGCGGCCTCATACAAGTGAGGTTGTTCCTCCATCTCCTGGGACAGCTCCCAGAATGCCTTGCCGCCCGAACCCCCGGCCTCATCGTTGTGGGCCATGTTTCTCTCTAAATAGAAACAAAGTTTGGTCAAAAAGTTGGTTATTGTCAAGGAACAAGATCATGGTCTCATCATTTAGGGTTTGTCGACACCGAGGCATCCTAAAATCTAAGCTTTTATCATTGAGGGTTTTTCGACGCCAAGGCACCCTAAAAGCCTAACCTTTCATCATTTCGGTTTTTATCGACACCGAGGCACCCTAAAAGCCATGCATTAGTCACAAGTACGCCGGGGCACTTGATCCTACTAAATTAACTACTAAGATACCCCGGCCCATGCATTAATCACAAGTACCCCATATGTCCTATTTTTAGCAAAGTCATGCTAAAATTCACGGAAAATTTCAGCATGACCTTTGCTGAAAATAGGACATATGGAGTACCCGAATTTGCCGGAACGGAAGTTAATCGACATTCCGGCAAACTCAAGGGCCTCTCGGGGTACCTGCAATATCATCACGACACGATGGTCGGAGACAAAACCCAGCAAACTAGCACCACAATGTGCCTCTACTTTCATATGGATGAAAAGGCCACAATGTGCCTCTACTAGCACCACAATCTTAGTTGCAGGTAATCTGTGTGTGTGTGCTATTCCTTGCGTGTTTGTGGATAGCTACTGAATATCGACACAGAAAGCTACTTGTTTTCCTCAGAGAAAAAAAGCTAGTACTTATTTCCCTTATCAAATAAACAGTCAAAAGGAAATTTTATTGGTTTGATAAAACAAATCTGAGTGTGTGTGGATGTTAACAGTCAGCTGGTTTGAGTGTGTGTGGATGTTAACATGTCATTATGCACAGTGAACTGCCACATTCACATATTTTGCACTGCCAGTCTGATACTAATATATATAGAACCAAACTAATTTTAGAAAAAGTGACAAAGAAATACTGCATATTGGGAATCAGCTAGCCAAAAGTTAGATTTGATGATGATGATGTTTTGTAAAGCCAGAAAGCCACATGCCATTGTAATGACAAGGAAACTATGCAAAACTAACCAGGCTTAGTGGGATTATTTCTCCTCTTTTTATAATCTTTCATAGCAT
>NC_041387.1:470720656-470724239 GCF_002162155.2 Triticum dicoccoides | reverse complement strand
AAAAATATCATCAAACAGTAATGCCGGTGGAGCGGGGGAGGGTGCGGGGGGTCGGTGGCGGCGGTTGAGTAGGGGAGGGGTGCGGGGGGTCGGCGGCGGCGGTTGAGTAGGGGAATCGAGGGTGCGGGGGGTCGGCGGCGGCGGCCGGTGGACCGGGGGGTGCTCGGCGGCGAGGGGGACCGGATCTGGCGAGGTGGGATAGCGATCGAGATGGAGGGGGATCGAGATCGAGTGTCCATGAAATTTAAAAATATTCATTATAGTTCAAAAAGTGCCCATGAAATACAATCGAGAAATGAAGGATACGATTTAAATACAATCGATGTTAGCTAGCTATCTGTTAACAATCTTCTTGCCCTTCTTTTTCGCAAATGGAGTTCTTCTGTGGAACGGACGTCCTTTAGGTAGGGTGGTCCTGCTTCTTATTGTGGTGTATGCTGCTACTTCATCATCGTCGTCATGTTTGATCCTCGGGTCACCGTACTTGTCGAAGTCTTGCTCATTGGCTACTCCATCCATTCCGATGATCTTCCTTTTGCCTCTCCTCACGACAACACGACTGGTCTTTGACGGGTCGGCAATGAAGAAGCATTGGTCCACTTGGGAAGCCAGTACCCATGGCTCATTTTTCGCGGTGACGTTTGCGCCCGCGGTCTTGGATTTGGCTTCGGGTATAACCATGGTGGTGAAATACCGGTCTTCTTTTAGGACGCTCTTGGCCCATCTGACACGGAACATCGGGACCTTCTCTCCAGCGTAGCTCAGCTCCCAGATCTCCTCGATCCTTCCGTAGTATCTGTCCTTCTCGTTACCGGTGTAGGATTCCATCGTTACCCTGGAGTTCTGATAACCATCGCTCTTCATGTCCTTGGCCTCGGTGTAGAATGTGTAGCCGTTGATATCGTACGCCTCATAGGTCATCAGGTTGTGCTCGGCACCCTGTGACAAGGCAAATATGAGTTGTTCTTCCGCGGAAGAATCCTCATGTAAAGGGTACGACAGAAGCTTCTGCTTGAACCAACGCGTGAAACATGAGTTGTGCTCTTTGAGTATATCTCCGTCCGTCCTCTGTTGGCCTCGGTCATTGTACGTCTTCTTAATAAAGGTTTTGTGCTCTACCACCCAAGGATTGACCACGTCTATGTGTTGTAGCGCGACTAGGTTTGCTCTTTCAAAGTCGGCGAGTCGACCCTCGAAGTCGACATGCATTTCGCGGCGACCCTCACGGTGACCCCATCCAGCGAGCCTGCCGAGGTGCCTGTTGACGGGCAGACCAACGGGGTTCTCGATGCCTAAATAATTCGTGCAGTAGGAGATGCACTCTTTGGTCAGAAAGCCCCTGGCTATGCTTCCCTCTGGACGTGACATGTTGCGAACGTATCCTTTGATGACACCATTCATCCTTTCGAACGGCATCATGCTGTGCAGGAACGTCGGCCCGAGTTGGATGATATCCTCCACTATATGGACCAGCAGATGCACCATAACGTCGAAGAATGCGGGCGGGAAGTACATCTCAAGCTCGCATAGTATCACCATGATCTCTTCCTGTAGCCTTCTGAGTTGCCTCACGCCAATCGACTTCCGAGAGATGACGTCGAAGAAGTTGCATAGGCCAAATAGCGTTTCACGGACGTGCGCGTCCATGATCCCACGGATTGCAACTGGAAGTATCTGCGTCATCGGCACGTGACAGTCGTGAGACTTCATCCCCCTGAACTTCTGCTTTGCTGGGTCTAGGTATCTGCTTATCTTCCCCGCGTAACCGTAAGGAAGTTTTACTCCTAGGAGGCAGGTGAAAAACTGCTCGATCTCCTCCTGACTTAGAGTGAAGCACGCGGGAGGGTAGTCATTTCCGGTCTTCTTGGCCTTTTTGCCTTTGCGACGACTTTCTGTGTCCTGCTTCGCCTCATCATCATCATCATCATCATCATCATCATCATCATCATCATCATCATCATCATCATCATATATAGCGTGAAGCTCCTGCCTGATGCCCATTGATTTCAAGTCTGCCCTTGCTTTCGGCCCATCTTTGGTCCTCTCTGGCATGCTGAGCAGGGTACCAAGCAGACTCTCGCACACGTTCTTCGTGATATGCATGACATCAAGGCTGTGAGGCACACGGTGGATCTTCCAGTACGGCAAGTCCCAGAAAACAGACCTCGTTTTCCATACCTTCAGCAGCGGCTCTGGCGCCTTTTGCTTCTTTCCCAGCAGTGGGCAGTCTTTCCAATTTTTCAACAGCTTGTCTATTTCCTCGCCGCTCCTCGTACACGGGCGTTTTCGGGGTTCGGTTTCACCATCGAACAGATCCTTGCGTTTCCTCCACGGGTCATCGCCGTGAAGCCACCTTCGATGTCCCATGAACACGGTTTTCGAAGACCCGGGATCTCTATCTAGCTGGCGATACGTTGTGTCATCCATGCACCTTACGCATCCAGAAAATCCGTGGACTACCTGCCCCGCAAGATATCCGTAACCGAGATAGTCGTGCACCGTCGTGAGCAGTGCGGCTCTCATAGGGAAATATTCTTTCTCTGCGGCGTCCCACGTATTGGCTGGCATTTTCCACAGCGTGTCAATCTCCTCTTTCAGCAGCCCCAGATACAGATTGATGTCGTTCCCTGGTTGTTTCGGCCCTTCAATTAGCATACTCATGTGAATGTACTTCCTCTTCATGCACAACCAGGGGGGAAGGTTGTACATCCACACGAACACAGGCCAGGTGCTATGTGTGCTTCTCTGGCTGCCAAACGGATTGACTCCATCGGTGCTCGCGCCCAGCATGATGTTCCTTGGATCGTTCCCAAATTCTGGGTATTCGAAGTTCAATGCTTGCCGCTGGCTCGCATCCTTAGGGTGACTCAGCATCTTGTCTTTTTTATCTATCTCCGGATCATTTGCGTCATCTTCTCGCTTCTTCTCCTCCCTATCCGCGTGCCAACGCAGGAGCTTTGCTACCTTAGGGTCCGCGAAATACCGCTACAGATGAGGAGTGATCGGAAAGTACCACACCACTTTTCGAGGAGCTTTCTTCCTCTTCTTGTATCGAGTGACACCGCACACCGGACATATGGTAGACTCCGCGTGCTTGTCCCGATAAATGATGCAATTGTTCATGCACACATGGTATTTCACGTGCGGTAAATCCAGAGGACACACGATTTTCTTCGCCTCCTCCAAACTGGTCGGGCACTTGTTCCCCTTGGGAAGACGTTCGTGCCAGAATGACATGTTCTCGTGGAAGCATGCGTCGGTCATTTTGTGTTTTACCTTCATCTCCAGAGCCATGAGCGTTACTTTCAGGCGGGTATCCTCGGGCCTGCATCCTTCATACAATGGAGTAACCACGTCTAACTCAAGTTGATCCATCTTGGCTTTCTCTCGGGCAGCAGCTCTTGCATTATCCGTCTGCTTGAGAAGCAGCTCTTGAATATGAGGGTCCTGCACCCAGCCCATCGATGGTCCAACGTCGTCTGCTCCGCCGGCATCATCATCATGTCCTACATCTTCTACATGATGACTGTGTACAGCATCACCATCGTGATCATCTCCTGGGGATTCTTCGTCTTCTCGCCCC
>NC_041387.1:470650460-470717144 GCF_002162155.2 Triticum dicoccoides | reverse complement strand
GCGTCGGGACCTCCCGTGGCGGCCGATAGGAGGCACACCACGGCAGAACGCCGTTCCGCGCCGCCCATCGCTCCCTGGCTCTCCGCGTGGCCTCATGCACGCCAGCGCACGCCCGTAGCACAGCCACCGTGGCCGGCAAGCACGGAACGCGCTCTCCGCCGCCGACGGGCCCGCACCATCACCGTTCCGTCGAGCTCGCCCTTAACACCCAAACCCCGGCCAGTTCAACACCAAAACGGACCCGTTGGACCTCCGTGATGATGCTCGACCCCCTAACCACCCCGACCGAGCACTGCGCCACCGTAATCGCTCGCCGGTGATCCTCGTTCACGGCAACCGCCTCGGACCGCCTATATAAAGGGGTCCCGAGCTCACTCTCGTGCACGCAGCACCCCCACTCCTCACCAAAGCCCCGCCAGGCCACTAGGGGGACCTCGAGGAGGTCTCCTCCCCCAGCTCCGGCCGCCTCGCCCCGCCTCGGCCTCCAGCTCGATTCACTTCGGTGAGGCCACCTCCGGCGCCCAAACCTCGTCCGTAGCCCTCTCTTGCACCCAGTAGTCTAACCCCCACCCCAATTTAATCTTTGCAGCCCTCTCCGACGAGCTCCATCCACGCCCGAACCACCGTCCGCCGGAGTTGAGACCGCCGTCGACGTGCTGCTCACCGGCGACCAACACCACCACCCACCGTTGCAGAAGGACACGGTGAGCACATTGGTAACCTCTGATCCCCATGCCTCGCCGTGGATCGCCGCCGGCGACCACAGCAGCTCTCGGGCGCCGACGAGCCTCGTCCCTCCCATTTGAAAATTTAAACATGACAAGTGGGACCCGCTGTCAGCCTCTTTGTCCTTTCTGAACGAAGCGTTATCTGAAAACGCCTTCTGCCAAATACGTTTTCTCTTCGGGCTGGCGTAATCGCTACCGAAGCGTTTTCTGCTTTTATAAACTAGCCCCTGGAAATCTTCTGTTTCATTACAGATAAGTCCCTGGACAAAAACCCTTATAACTTTTAATCAGGAAAGTATTTTTGATTGATTCTTTTTCTGTTCTCTTTAAAATTTTGTCTAGTTTTTTATCAGATTTATTTGAAAAATATTTGGTTTACCTTCTGTGCTCTCCTTGGTATTTACGTTAGCGCATATATCTTCTTTAAACGTAGATACCGAAGGAGGTGATGGAGCCGCGAACTTCACCGAGCTAGGCTCCGACTACTCTGAACCAGGCAAGCATGTTTGAACTTTTGATATGATGAGTGTCTTGGCATGTTTTGCATTTAGTTAGTTTCATGGCATGCCGGTGAGTATACCGATGAACGTTATTTTATGTGATAATGAGGTAAGTGAGTTCGATGATCCATACGTGGATGAATGTGAATATGAATGGCCATGTGTTGGCATGAGGATGGGTACGACGGCAGTGTTGTTGCATGCCAGTCTTACGCCAGACAATGTGACTTCAGTGTCAAACCATATCGGTCCAGTACCTATCATTTCCTTCCTTGTACTACCACATGTTTTCCGCAAGGAATATGGTTTAGTAAGTTCCAAACCGCTTTCATGGTACACACCAAAGAGGAGAGGCCGTGATGATGGTTCCATGGCCCTGGATTAAAGCCAGTCATCCGGTCAGGGGGCATGGGTGTTTCCGGTTGGGACCGAGAGGGGGGCACCGCTTAGAGCGCGCGTATATAAATTTGATCCCATGCTATTCGAGATTGTGATCTCCCCGTCTCAAAAGTTTTTCTTGGACGATGACTAGGGTGATTCCTAGCATCGAGAGGTAGGATGGGTGTGTACCGGTTAGCTGTGTTTTCTTCTGAAATACCGTAAACGGAACTAGTCCTTCGTGACTACGGAAATCCGTTGACTGTGGGAAAATTTTTGTACAAACTCTGCAGAGTCATATATTCCTCCAAATCATCTCTTCCATGTCAAGTTTCGTTCCTTCTTATCCTAATCAATTGTCAGCTTTGATGACAGAGACTCCGGTGAATCGCATGAGTGCTAAGTCCGGTTAAATGATCACTCCTGTGGATGGACTAACCCGTTTGTTTTCATGAATTGAATGTTTATTATGAGTATTATTTACTTGTGAATAAAAGCCCTTTATGTGATGTCGCTCAGACGTCCGACTGTGGCATTTCTTTTAAAGCCCTTTATGTGATGTCGCTCAGACGTCCGACTGTGGCATTTCTTTTAAAGCCCTTTCTGCGATGTCGCTCAGACGTCCGACTGTGGCATTTCTTTTAAAGCCCTTTATGTGATGTCGCTCAGACGTCCGACTGTGGCATTTCTTTTAAAGCCCTTTCTGCGATGTCGCTCAGACGTCCGACCGTGGCATTTCTTTTAAAAGCCCTTTATGTGGTGTCGCTAAGATGCCCGACTGTGGCATCATTTTCCTTATTTTTATTTGTTCACCTTTCGAGGCGTCGCTTCAGACACCCGATCGGTCCTTATTTATGTTCTGTGGAATTTCAGGCGGACTACCGCCGTTTTTCCTTTTTACTTACCCGTTATGCCAGTTTTATTTATTGTGCATTAAGGAATTAATCATGTTGCATCCATGCATGCATTTGTTATATCTTACGTCCGAACTGTCTTGCGAGTACTTTCAAAGTACTCACTGGCTTGTTGATTTGGCCAGATGCTGACGAAGGCGATCTCATGGATGAAGAGTTCGATGGCGAGCCCGACACTTAGAGGAGTCCCAGTCAGTCTTGTGCGACCCTGGATTTGGCCACTGTTTTATATCCGCTTTCGCTACCAAATAAATTCATCGAGCCTCTCCTCGATGCTCGATGAGATGACAGACGTAGAGTCTTGTATTTCTCTCCCCGCTGTGTTTTTCCGCCACCAGCCTATCCTTGAGTCAGTAGTATGTCTCCACACCATTGTGTTCTGTCCGCCATTATGTATGATTATTGGCGTGCTTGTAATAATTTGGTTGAGCAACCGTAGTTCGACCCTGTAATATATTTTATGCTACTGGCTTATTGTATCAAGAATTTGTCTGCCAGTGTGGAGGATTTCTCTCATACTGGACTTAAAAGATTGGCTTTTCAATAAATATTTTTATTGGAAAACCGGTCGTGACAGTAGGGTCATATGCCTGACCTATACGCCCTACCCAAGGTCACTACCCTAGAAGCAAAGACATCCAAAGCACAACAGGGAGTACCAATTGAAGTCGTCGAGCGCAATCCACTCGACCAGTCATATCACTCGGGTACCCCTCCCTCCTGGTACCACTCGACCAAGACGAAGCCATTCGACAATACGAGAAACCATTCGACCTACAAAAGACCAGGAGTCTCACAGGACAACAATGGTCAGGCGTTCACTCCGTAGTCTTAAAGATCATTAATAGCACTTTACAGCTGGCGTTATCAGTAACGCCCTATCTTTATGTACATTGAACCCCTGTAACGGGGGTGGGCTGGGGTCCTGGCGCACTCTATATAAGCCACCCCCTCCTCTGGGACAATGGTTTGCACCCCCTGTAACACACATTCTCATATTCCAGTTGACCGCCTCAGGGCACCAAGACGTAGGGCTTTTACCTCCTCCAAGAGGGGCCTAAACTCATAAACTCTTGCGTACAATCTCACTGTAGCTAGGACCTTTCCTCCTCATACGTACCCCCTATACTTTCTGTCAGACTTAGTACCATGACAGCTACCTTCCTGGTTGTTTCTTATTTTCCTAATTTTTTTAATATTCCAAAACTGACAAAAAATATTTTTGCAGATTTTTCGGACTCCGTTTACTAATCGTATCATTTTCCACCTCTTTTTTCACGATTCTGGAGTGTTCCAAAAGGTTTCTTTTATGTGTTCCTCCGGTGTCATGGTTTGAATAACATTACTTTCAACATTAATAGGCGTACCTGAGATATAGTGTTTAATTCTTTGCCCATTGACCACCTTCGGGTTAGTACCTTCAGCATTATTTATTTCAATAGCTCCAAAGTGATAAACCTCTTCGATAATATATGGTCCTTCCCATTTAGGGAGATGTTTTCCTGCAAAGAATCTGAAACGAGAGTTGTACAAAAGAACATATTCTCCAACTTTGAATTCCCGCTTTTGGATTCTTTTGTCATGCCATCTTTTAAATTTTTCTTTGAACAATTTGGCATTTTCATAAGCTTGGGTTCTCCATTCATCTAATGAGCTAATATCAAATAACTTATTTTCTCCGGCAAGTTTGAAACCATAGTTAAGCTCTTTAATTGCCCAATATGCTTTATGTTCTAACTCAAGAGGCAAATGAGAAGCTTTTCCATGAACCATTTTATAAGGAGACATACCCATAGGAATTTTATATGCTGTTATATAGGCCCAAAGTGCATCATCCAATTTCTTAGTGAAGGAAATATGCCCTAGAGGCAATAATAAAGTTATGATTTATTTCCTTATTTAATGATAAATGTGATGTAGGGCGGAACCCTAGGGGCCGATCTTCCATGTTTGGAGAGAATCCCTACGAGGAGCAGGTAGAACACAACGAGAGGAACGAGGGAAAACACGAGGAGGAACGCTCAACCAACAAGAATAAAGTCACACATGCGCTAGATCATCGAGGCACGAAGTGATACAAGATCCAAAGTCAACAAAGGACGATACAGAGGGTAACTGGTTCTTCTCCGAGAGGAGGTCTTGATGATGGTCTTCTCCGGATGGAGGTCTTGAATGCAAGTGGATCTTCTCCAAAGAGGCCGCGGTCTTTCACGAGGAGGAGATCCTAATGGATGAGCAAAGCTCTATCTCAAATGAGCTAAACCAATGCTAACCCTAACTAGGAGGAGGTGGAGGAGTATATATAGTCTAAGTGCAAAAGAGGGGCGAAGTGAAGGGGTACATGGGCCTCAGCCCGCAGCTGAACGTAGCCAGGGATCGGGCGTCCGGTGGGCGTCGGACGTCCGAAGACTCGTGACGGTCCGGAAGTCTGTAGATCTTCGGACTTCCGTAGATTTGGCTTTGTTGCTGGTCGTCCAGTCGTCCGGTCTTCCTCGGACTTCCGTAGATTTGGTTCTGTTGGCAGGCGCACGGTCGTCCAGAAGGGCTCGACCGTTCGGAGCCTGGGAGTGGCCGGTCGTCCGGGCTGGGCCAGTCGTCCGAAGCCTGAAGCTCTGGCCTGCCTCTCTTCTCTTGGCTGTAGCATCTTCGAGGGGTCGGACGTCCGTGCCTGGCCGGTCGTCCGGGGCCTGTAGCTTCCAAAGCAGTTCTTCCTCTTGATCTTCACGCTTGGGGTCCTTGCCATCTTGGCCATTGAGTGTAGTTGTCCCGTGGCTCTCCTCCAAGTACCTGATCACACACAGTCTCCGCATGAGGTGGTAGCCATGTCTTGTGAGTAGAGAGAGGGAGTTCAGAGAGGAGCGAGTTCACCTTATCTTCGATAGCCTTTGCCTGAGCTCTTGTCATGGATCCAAGTGGGGTTGAGGGAGATGTAGGTACGTCCATGGGGATGAGCGAGGTATGCTCCGCATCATCTCCCCCCTGGGAAAGATCCGACCTCGAATCTAAAGTTTCATCACCATGGTATGGCGAGAGGTCCTTGACGTTGAAGATGTCGCTCATGTTGTACTTGTCTTGTGGGAAGTCGATCCTGTAGGCATTGTTGTTGTAGCGCGCAAGCACCTTGAAGGGTCCATCGGCTCGAGGTAGAAGTTTGGACTTGCGTTTGTTGGGGAAGCGGTCCTTGTGAAGGTGTAGCCCCACGAGATCGCTAATGTTGAAGATCATGGGTTGCTTGTGGACGTTGAGCTTGGACGCTAGTCGTTGTACTTGGCGCTCGATGGTGTGCTGTGTATCCTCATGCATTTTCTTGATGTAGCTTGCATGTGCACTCGCGTCGAGGTTGGTGCGCTCTTGTAGGGGAAGTGGTAGAATGTCCAATGGGGACAATGGGTTGAAGCCGTAGACGACCTCGAAGGGGGACTTGCCGGTCGTTGAATGTCTTGCACGGTTGTAGGCATACTCGGCGATGGGTAGACATTCCTCCCACTCCTTGATGTTCTTCTTGATCAACACGCAAAGTAGAGTGGAGAGCGTACAGTTCGTCACCTCCGTTTGGCCGTTGGTTTGAGGATGGTATGCCGAAGAGAATAAGAGCTTGATTCCGAGCTTGGCGCATAGCGTCTTCCAAAAGTAACTCAAGAAGTTGACATCATGGTCTGAGACAATTGTCTTTGGCACTCCATGGAGTCGCAATATTTCCCTACAAAATAGATTGGCAATATGTGAAGCATCGTCTATCTTGTTGCAAGGAATGAAATGTGCCATCTTAGAAAATCGGTCCACAACAACAAATATGGAGTCTTATCCATTTTGAGTTCGAGGCAATCCAAGCACAAAATCCATGCTAATGTCTTCCCAAGGTTGATAAGGAATAGGAAGAGGCATGTAAATACCGTGGGATTGAGCTTTAGGGTTAGCTTTGTGACATGTAGAGCATCGGTTGGTGAAGCATGAGACGTCTCAGAACATCTTGGGCCAAAAGTAGTTCTTGGAGAGCGTGGCGAATGTCTTGTCACGTCCAAAGTGTCCCATGAGTCTGCCTCCATGAGCCTCTTGCAAAAGGAGCAAATGAAGAGAAGACCCGGGAATGCAAATTTTTTAGCTCTCATAAGATAATCATCCTTGATGTAATATCTTTCCCAAGATGTATGCATCAAACACTTGTCATAAGGAGTAGCAAAGGAAGGATCATTCGCATACAAGTCTTTTAAGTGCTCAAAGCCAATAACATTCAACTCAAGTTTAGTGACAAGCGTGCAAATGCGGGAGAGGGCATCCGCAACTACATTTTCCTTACCCTTAATGTACTTGATCACATAGGGGAAAGATTCAATAAACTCACTCCATTTGGCATGACGCTTGTTCAACTTAGTTTGGCCTTTTAAGTACTTAAGCGTTTCATGATCGGTATGGATGACAAACTCATGAGGTCGAAGATAATGTTCCCAAACATGTAGCACACACACTAAAGCATACAATTCTTTGTCATAGATGGGATAGTTAATTTGATCACCGGAGAGTTTTTGACTAAAATATGCAATGGCTCGTTTTTCTTGCATCAAAACTCCGCCAATTCCGGTACCACTAGCATCACAATGAACCTCAAAAGTTTTGTCAAAGTTGGGCAAAGCAAGAATCGGAGCATGAGTAAGCAAAGATTTGAGCTCATGAAAAGTGGTAGATTGCAAAGGTCCCCAAACAAAGGGAGCATTCTTCTTACTCAAAGCATGTAAAGGTGCGGCAATAGTGCTAAAATCTTCCACAAAGCGGTGATAGGAACCCGTAAGGCCAAGAAAACTGCGCACTTGTTGCAAATTGGTGGGTTGGGGCCAAGTTTTAATTGCCTCAATTTTAGATTCATCAACATGAACACCCTTGGAAGAAACAATGAAACCCAAGAAAACAAGCTTGTCAACACCAAATGTGCACTTTTCATGTTGGCATAAAGACGTTCCTTTCGAAGGGTTTGCAAAACATCCCTAACATGATTTAGATGCCCTTTCATGGATTTGCTAAAAACAAAAATGTCATCGAAGTAAACCACAACAAACACTCCAATATAAGGACGAAGCACAAAATGCATAAGACGCATGAAAGTACGGGAGCTTCCGATAAACCCATAGGCATAACCAACCACTCATACAAGCCAAATTTGGTTTTGAAAGTGGTTTTCCATTTATCACCCTCTTGTATGCGGATTTGATAATAGCCACTTTTAAGATCAATTTTTGAGAAAATGGTGGCACCGCTAGGTTCATCAAGCATATCATCTAGGCAAGGAATGGGATTCCTATAACAAATGGTGATAGAAATAATGGGTCTACAATAGGAACACATGTGATAACTTCCATCTTGCTTAGGCACAAGTATAACCGGAACGGCACAAGGGCTTAAGCTTTCACCTACATGTCCGTTATCGATTAGTTGTTGTACTTGCCATTGGATCTCCTTAGTTTCTTCGGGGTTGACGCGGTATGGAGCCTTGTTAGGTAGAGGTGCTCCGGGAATGATGTCGATTCAGTGCTCAATGCCTCGTAGTGGAGGTAGTCCCGGAGGTAGCTCATCGGGGAAAACATCTTGGAATTCCTGCAAAAGAGATTTGAACACTAAAGGTAGATCATGAGAAGTGTTAGTTTTTGGTTCCCCATCCTTGCACACAAGGACAAAGTGCATAACACTCGATGGGTTCTCACACACTTCTCTCATCTCACTTTTGGTGTCAAATAGGACGAAGTTTTTCTTGTCGCTCATCGTGGAGGCACTCGGTTTTGGCCTGTGGCTCTCACTTTCATTTGGGTGGATCACTTTCTCACTCTTTTCTCCATGATGGGTGGCTTGCTTCTCGACGATCACTTGGCTAGGAGACATAGGTCATAGCACATATTCCTTCCCTTTCATCTTGAAGCTATAGTGATTGGTATGCCCGTTGTGGATGACGCCGCAGTCAAATTGCCATGGTCGACCAAGAAGGAGATGGAAAACGGACATCGGGATGACATCACCCTCCAAAGTGTCTTCATATGCTCCAATTTTGAAGGAAACTTGGACCGTGTGCTCGACGCATATAGTGCCGGAATCGCTAAGCCATTGGACTTTATATGGGTGCGGGTGCTTCATCTTGACCAAGTGTAGCTTGGAACATAGCTCCTCACTTGCGAAGTTGCAACTACCTCCATTGATGATGACCTTGATGGACCTTCCATTGATGCCGACCTTTGTGTGGAATATGTGGCATCGATGGTCTTCGTCTTGTTGATGTTGAAGAGTCAAGACTTTGGAGGCAATGAGAGCGGGGCTCGAATCCTCATCACAAAAGATTTGATCATCTTCATCCTCGTTCACGCGCCGGTGCATGGCTACTTGCTCAAGGGCTTCCATTTCCTCTTCACTCATGGAGTCATAGGTTCCATCATCGTTGAGGATCGTGGTGCGCTTGTTGGTGCACTCATAGGATTTGTGGCCTCGTCCGCCGCAAGAGAAACACTTGAAGGAGCTTGTCTTGACGGTCTCATCAGTTTGAGTAGATGATGAAGCACGCAGCTTGAAGTTGCTTGTAGTAGGAAGAGGATGACTAGGGGTTGTTAAAGTTCGCTTGTAACTTGACTTGTCGTCATTGCTTGTAGATGGCTTGGTTGAGGTAGAAGTTGGAGTCGTTGAAGCTTGGATGTTGGAGAAGCCGTATGTCTTGGATGAGTACTTGGCGTATTTGAAGTCATCTTGCACTTGACGTTCCGCCTTGGTAGCTTGATGCACGACCTCAATGAGGTTGGAGTAGGGTTGGAAGTCGGCAATTTTCTTGATTGGATGATTGAGGCCATTCAAGAAGTGTGCCATAGTTTGTTCGTCATCTTCCATGACACTGGCTCGAATCATGGCTATCTCCATTTCCTTGTAGTATTATTCAACACTCTTTGTTCCTTGCTTGAGTAGTTGGAGTTTCTTGAAGAGATCACGGTTGTAGTAGGTGGGCACAAAACGTGCTCGCATGACATCCTTCATTTGAGCCCAAGTGGTGATTGGTGGTTCGCCTCGTGCTTCTCGGCGCTCAAGGACTTGTTCCCACCATATGAGCACATAGTCTTGGAACTCAAGTGATGCCATAGCAATCTTCTTATCTTCCTCATAGTTGTGCAAACGAAAGATTTTGTTGACCTTCAATGCCCATGAGAGGTACTCTTCCGGATCATTGCTTCCACTGAACTTGGGCGTTGTGAACTTTAGCTTGCCGTAGCGTTTCTCTTCATTGTGTTGTTGTTGAGGGTGATGATGACGCCCTTGACATGGAGGATAATCAACCTAATGTTGCTCTTGGCGTGGAGGAAGTTCATGACCATCTTGCTCTTCTTGAACTTGAGGTTGAGGTGGAACTTGTCGAGCTTGAGGAACTCGAGGAACTTGACGTTGCACTCGGGTTGGTAGTTCCGCTCTTGGATTTCTTCTCGAGTGCTTCCTCTTGATTGTGCCTATCGCGGTTGCGGTTGGCGATGGCTCGACTCGATTTTTGAAGGGCACGTTGCACCTCCAGAGCTTGTGCTTCACGTTGTTGTTGTTGAAGATGTTGAGCCTCGGCATCTTGTTCCTCTTAATGTGGACGCGCTCGTTCTTCCTCTTGGCGACATTGACGTTGTCGGTCTTGAGCTTGTGCAAAAGCTACTTGGTGTGGTTGAGGATGAGGTAGATGCTCGTCGACTTGCTCTTGTGAAAGATTGCCGTGTAGAGGATTGCGAGATGCATGATGGTCTTGACCCGTGGCTCGGCGAAGAGTGTTCGATGTCGGGGTACTTGAGCCAGAGAGGTTGTTATCGGAGTGTCGACTTGAGTGGCTCCGTCTTGAGTATGAAGGAGTCGAAGGATGGCGGTTCACCATCAAGGCGCGGATCTCGTCCATCCTTGAATCATTCTCTTGCTTGTGAGCGTCAAACTTGTTGTCGAAGTAGTCTCTTGTACGTTGCTCGAAGAGGCGCAAGTCGGTGGCGAGGTTGTCGATGCGGTTGCTCATTGCTTGTTGCTCTTGATGCAACGCTCGTTGAGCACCAAAGAGGTGGCTCTTGGTGACAAATGAGGACATGTCATCGCCATTCTCGATGAGGGGTGGATTGGTAGAAGAACTTGGCATATCCATCATTCCACACAAAATTCAAGTGGTAGAAAGAGAAGAACTTATACCAAATGTACCTTGACCGATGTTGATGATGGATCAAGATCACTCAAATGCGGACAATTAAATAGCACAGTTGGTACCAATTCTTGTCGGTTCTCACACCTACACAAGTAAAAGCTTATGGTGGAGCTTGGTTAGGATGGTGGCACAAAATTTGATGCAATTGTAAGTGAGCTTCAATAATGTTGGAAAATATTCACAAATTTGCAAATGCAACAAGTAGACCAAGCAAGTAGAGGTACACGGAAACACACACGCAAATAGATAAGTGGGATTGTGCAAACCAAAAATGAGCCAAAATGTGGAGTCCATGAAAATGCTCTTGTTGCACAATACTAGAGAGACGCTAGCACGATTGCACAATAGGAAGATACGGAACTTGTGCACAACCTACTAGGCAAAAATGCAACAACCTCTATCCCAATTATGCTATATGTATGGTATTTCGGTGCTATGATCCAAGATGATCGGATATGACAACCTTAATGTAGTATGATTCTATGGTTCTTGCTTATAAGCTCTTTGCTTATCTGTCCTATTTGCTTAAAAGCTTGTTTGGCTCTTTCACTTTTGAGCTCTTTTCTCATGCGAAACTTCACGAACCAAGATAGAAATTGTGTATGCGATGACAACTTTGTGACACAAGAGATGATAACAAGATATGCACCACTATGAGATGGTATGTATGCTATGGAGTATGATCACTAATGTGCACAAGTCACGTTGCCGGCAATACTCAAAGGCTAGTCTCGATGGGTAAGCAACGCAAAAGTAAGGCTATGTGGGTACCAATGCAATTGCAAGGTATGACAAAGATGTCGTCGAGGTTACCGTCCTTGGAGATGATGAGTCCTTTGCGATGATGAGCGCTGGTGATGTTGTCTTCAAACTGTACCTATATAGCCGAAACACAATAGGACACGGGAACCACAACACAAAATCTCAAAGACCAAAACGTATCAAAATCGTCATAGGAGGTATTGGTAGATGATGGTTGTGTATGTGGGCAGCTGTGGTGGTATGGGGGTTTGGAAGATGGAGGACGTATCTGGTGCACCGGAGCTTCTTCTGCTACTGGTGCACCGGATGTGTAAAAATGTTCAAAAAAATCCAAGAAAAAAAATTAGTGTATTGATAAAACACCAATCTATGTTTTCATAAAAATTCAAGTTAAAATTTAAAACATTGCTTGACATATAAAAATGACAAATATGACACCAATGTGATATATGGGCCAAATCAAAAGCCCAACTTGTTTTTTGTCAAAATTTTCATTTTCGTATCTTGAGCTATGTTTTGAATTTTGATTTGAATTTTTGTGACAACATATATTAGTGATATGTTAATGTGCTAAATTATTTTCAGATTTTTTTGAGCATTTGAAAATGTGCTAAGCAAGTCTGGTGCACCGGTAGCACAAGAAGCTTCGGTGCACTAGATACGCTCTCTTGGAAGATGTGGTGGAAGGTGGGGAAGTGGTGGTGGCCACACTAGAAACTTTTAGTTTCGTCAGGTTTTCTCGGACGTCTGGGTGGTCATGGTCGTCCGGTCGTCCGGGTCCTGGGCGAAAATCGGACACAAGATGAACTGCACGAATTCGGGGTGGATGGAAGTGGTGATGTCGAGTTCGAGCGGATTTGTGGATGGAAAAGGGTGGGGAGGGAGGGGAAAGCTAGATCCACACGTAGCAACACAAATCCATGGATCAAATCCAACAAAATTTCAACTCACCAACAAATCACAAAAAAAATTGGGGCTATTTTTGGTGGGGATTTTTGGATTTAGGACGAAAACAACAAAATCAAGCTAGAAAACACGGGGTAGGGGCTCCAAAAACATGATCAACGTGGCTCATGATACCAAGATGATGTAGGGCGGAACCCTAGGGGCCGATCTTTCACGTTTGGAGAGAATCCCTAAGAGGAGCACGTAGAACACAACGAGAGGAACGAGGGAAAACATGAGGGGGAATGCTCAACCAACAAGAATAAAGTCACACATGCGCTAGATCATCGAGGCACGAAGTGATACAAGATCCAAAGTCAACAAAGGTCGATACAAAGGGTAACCGGTTCTTCTCCGAGAGGAGGTCTTGATGATGGTCTTCTCCGGATGGAGGTCTTGAATCCAAGTGGATCTTCTCCGAAGAGACCGCGGTATCTCACGAGGAGGAGATCCTAATGGATGAGCAAAGCTCTATCTCAAATGAGCTAAACCAATGCTAACCCTAACTAGGAGGAGGTGGAGGAGTATATATAGTCTAAGTGCAAAAGAGGGGAGAAGTGAAGGGGTACATCGGCCTCAGCCTGCAGCTGGACGCAGCGAGGGATCGGACGTCCGGTGGGCGTCGGACGTCCGAAGACTCGTGACGGTCCGGACTTCCGTAGATCTTCAAACTTTCGTAGATTTGGCTTTGTTGCTGGTCATCCGGTCGTCCAGTCTTCCTCGGACTTCCGTAGATTTGATTCTGTTGGCAGGCGTTCGGTCGTCCGGAAGGGCTCGGTCGTCCGGAGCCTGGGAGTGGCCGGTTGTCCGGGCTGGGCCGGTCGTTCGAAGCCCGAAGCTCCGGCCTGCCTCTCTTCTCTTGGCTATAGCATCTTCCAAGGGTCGGACGTCCGTGCCTGGCCGGTCGTCCGGGGCCTGTAGCTTCCAAAGCAATTCTTCCTCTTGATCTTCACGCTTGGTGTCCTCGCCATCTTGGCCATTGAGTGTAGCTGTCCCGTTGCTCTCCTCCAAGTACCTGATCACACACAAAGTCTCCACATGAGCTGGTAGCCATGTCTCGTGAGTAGAGAGAGGGAGTTCAGAGAGGAGCGAGTTCACCTTATCTTCGACAGCCTTTGCTCGAGCTCTTGTCATGGGTCCAAGTGGGGTTGAGGGAGATGTAGGTACGTCCATGGGGATGAGCGAGGGATGCTCCGCATCAAAATGTCTATTATTCATGCTAGAATTGTATTAACCGGAAACTTAGTACATGTGTGAATACATAGGCAAAACATTGTGTCCCTAGTATGCCTCTACTTGACTAGCTCGTTAATCAAAGATGGTTATGATTCATAATCATAGACATGTGTTGTCATTTGATGAATGGGATCACATCATTAGGAGAATGATGTGATGGACATGACCCATCCATTAGCTTAGCATTGTGATCATTACAGTTTAATTGCTACTACTTTCTTCATGACTTATACATGTTCCTCAGACTATGAGATTATGAAACTCCCGAATACCAGAGGAACACTTTGTGTGCTACGAAACGTCACAACGTAAATGGGTGATTATAAAGGTGCTCTAGAGGTGTCTCTGAAGGTGTTTGTTGGGTTGGCATAAATCGAGATTAGGATTTTTTACTCCGTGTTTCGGAGAGGTATCTCTGGGCCCTCTCGATAATACTCATCACTATAAGCCTTGCAAGCATTGTGACGAATGAGTTAGTTGCGGGATGAAGTACTATGCAACGAGTAAAGAGACTTGCCGGTAACAAGATTGGACTAGGTATGATTATACCGACGATCGAATCCCGGACAAGTAACATACCGATGACAAAGGGAACAACGTATGTTGTTATGCGGTTTGACCGGTAAAGATCTTCATAGAATATGTAGGAGCCAATATGAGCATCTAGGTTCCGATATTGGTTATTGACCGGAGATGTGTCTCGGTCATGTCTACATAGTTCTCGAACCCATAGGGTCCGCACGCTTAACGTTCGATGACGATTGGTATTATGAGTTTATGTGATTTGATGTACCAAAGGTTGTTCGGAGTCCCGGATGAGATCACGGATGCGACGAGGACTCTTGAAATGGTTGAGACGTAAAGATCGATATATTGGAAGGCTATATTCGGACATTGAAAAGGTTCCGAGTGATTTGGGTATTTTTCGGAGTATCGGAGAGTTATGGGAATTCGCCGGGGGAAGTTAATGGGCCTATTGGGATTTAGTTGAGAGAGGGAAGAAGGGTCACGAGGTGGCGCGCGCCTCCCCCCTGCCCAAACCGAATTGGACAAGGGGTGGGGGCGCGACCCCCCCTTTCCTTATCCCTCTCCCTCCTTTCCTTCTTTCCTACTGCGAAAAGGAAAGGGAATCCTACTAAGACTTGGGAGTCCTAGTAGGACTCCACACACTTGGCGCGCCCCTAGGAGGGCCGGCCTCTCTCCCTCCCTCCTTTATATACTTGGCCAGGGGGCACCCCAAAGACACACAAGTTGATCTTTAGCCGTGTGCGGTGCCCCCTCCATAGTTTTCCACCTCGGTCATATCGTCGTAGTGCTTAGGCGAAGCCCTGCGCCGGTAACTTCATCATCATCGTCACCATGCCGTCGTGCTGACGGAACTCTCCCTCGGCCTCAGCTGGATCTAGAGTTCGAGGGATGTCACCGAGCTGAATGTGTGCAGATCTCGTAGGTGCCATGCGTTCGGTACTTGATCGGTTGGATCGCAGAAACGTTCGACTACATCAACCGCGTTACTTAACTCTTCCGCTTTCGGTCTATGAGGGTACGTGGACACACTCTCCCCTCTCGTTGCTATGCATCACATAGATAGATCTTGCGTGATCGTAGGAATTTTTTTGAAATTACCGCGTTGCCCAACAATGGCATCCGAGCCAGGTCTATGAGTAGATGTTATATGCACGAGTAGAACATAAAGAGTCGTGGGTGATAATAGTCATACTGCTTACCAACATGTCATACTTTGATTCAGCGGTACTATTGGATGAAGCGTCTCAGACCGACATTACGCGTACGCTTACGCGAGACTGGTTCTATCGACGTGCTTCGCACACAGGTGGCTGGTGAGTGTCTGTTTCTCCAACTTTAGTTGAATCGAGTGTGGCTATGCCCGGTCCTTGTTGAAGGTTAAAACATCACACTTGACGAAAAATCATTGTGGTTTTGATGCGTAGGTAAGAACAGTTCTTGCTAGAAGCCCGTAGCAGCCATGTAAAACTTACAACAACAAAGTAAAGGATGTCTAACTTGTTTTTGCAGGGCTTGCTGTGATGTGATATGGTCAAGCATGATGTGATACAAATTTTTTGTATGAGATGATCATGTTTTGTTAAAGTTATCGACAATTGGCAAGAGCCTTATGGTTGTCTCTTTATTGCATAAGATGCAAGCGCCATATAATTGCTTTACTTTATCGCTATGCGATAGTAATAGTTGCAAAAGCAATAGTTGCCGAGACGACCATGTGATGACATGTTGATAAAGATCAAGATGATGGAGATCATGGTGTCATGCCGGTGACGATGGAGATCATGATGGTACTTTGGAGATGGAGATAAAAGGCACAAGATGATGATGGCCATATCATGTCACATATTTTGATTGCATGTGATATTTATCTTTTATATTCTTATTTTTCTTAGTTCAGCGGTAGCATTATAAGATGATACCTTACTAAAATTTCAAGGTATAAGTGTTCTCCCTGAGTATGCACTGTTGCGACAGTTCTTCGTGCCGAGACACCACGTGATGATCGGGTGTGATAAGCTCTACGTTCACATACAAAGGGTGCAAGCCAGTTTTGCACACGCAAAATACTCGGGGTTAAACTTGACGAGCCTAGCATATGCAGATATGGCCTCGGAACACTAGAGACCGAAAGGTCGAGCGTGAATCATATAGTAGATATGATCAACATAGTGATGTTCACCATTGAAAACTACTCCATCTCACGTGATGATCGGACATGGTTTAGTTGATTTGGATCACGTGATCATTTAGATGACTAGAGGGATGTCTATCTAAGTGGGAGTTCTTAAGTAATATGATTAGTTGAACTTTAATTTATCATGAACTTAGTCCTGATAGTATTTTGCAAATTATGTTGTAGATCAATAACTCGCGTTATAGCTTCCTTGTGTTTTTTATATGTTCCTAGAGAAAACTATGTTGAAAGATGATAGTAGCAATGATGCAGACTATGTCCTTGATGCACCGCTAGGTGAAATACCTATTGCAGGAGCAGATGCAGATGTTATGAACGTTTGGCTAGCTCAATATGATGACTCGTTGATAGTTTAGTGCACCATGCTTTCCGGCTTAGAACCGGGACTTCAAAAATGATTTTGAAACGTCACGGAGCATATTAGATGTTCCAAGAGCTGAAATTGGTATTTCAAACTCATGCCTGTGTCGAGAGGTATGAGACCTCTGGCAAGTACTTTGCCTACAAGATGGAGGATAATAGCTCAGCTAGTGAGCATGTGCTCAGAATGTCTGGGTACTACAATCACTTGAATCAAGTGGGAGTTAATCTTCCAGATAAGATAGTGATTGACAGAGTTCTCTAGTCACCATCACCAAGTTACTGGAACTTCGTGATGAACTATAGTATGCAAGGGATGACGAAAGCGATTCCCGAGCTCTTCGTGATGCTGAAATCGACGAAGGTAGAAATCAAGAAAAAGCATCAAGTGTTTATGATTAAACAAGACCACTAGTTTCAAGAAAATGGCAAAGGGAAATAAAGGGAATTTCAAGAAGAATGGCAAGCAAGTTGTCACTCCCGTGAAAAATCCCAAAGCTGGACCTAAGCCTGAAACTGAGTGCTTCTACTACAAAGGAAATGGTCACTGGAAGTGGAACTGCCCCAAATATTTGGCAGATAAGAAGGATGACAAAGTGAACAAAGGTATATTTGATATACATATTATTGATGTATACCTTACTAGTGCTCGTAGTAATCCCTATGTATTTGATACTTGTTCGATTGCTAAGATTAGTAACTCGAAATAGGAGTTCCAGAATAAATAGAGTCTAGTTGAGGATGAAGTGATGATGTGTGTTGGAAGTGGTCCAAGATTTATATGATCATCATCGAGCACTCCCTATACTTTTGGGATTAGTGTTGAACCTAAATAAATGTTATTTGGTGTTTGCGTTGAGCATGAATATGATTAGATCATGTTAATTGCAATGCGGTTATTCATTTAAGACAGAGAATAATTGTTATTCTGTTTACATGAATAAAACCTTCTATGGTCATACACCCAATGTTGATGGTTTATTGAATCTCGATCGTGGTAATACACATATTCATAGTATTGATGCCAAAAGATGCAAAGTTGATAATGATAGTACAACTTATTTGTGACACTGCCATTTGGGTCATATCAGTGTAAAGCGCAGGAAGAAACTCCATGCTGATGGACTTTTGGAATCACTTGATTATGAATCATTTGATGTTTGTGAACCGTGCCTTATGGGCAAGATGACTAAAACTCCGATCTCCAGAACAGTGGAACAAGCTAGTGACTTATTGGAAATAATACATACCGATGTATGCGGTCCAATGAGTGTTGATGCTCGTTGCAGGTATCATTATTTTCTGACCTTCGCAGATGATTTGATCAGATATGGGTATATCTACTTAATGAAACACAAGTGTGAAATATTTGAAAAGTTCAAAGAATTTCAGAGTGAAGTGGAGAATCATCGTAACAAGAAAATAAAGTTTCTACGATCTGATCATGGAGGTGAATATTTGAGTTACGAGTTTGGCCTTCATTTAAAACAATGTGGAATAGTTTCATAGCTCAAGCCACCTAGAACACCACAGCATAATGGTGTGTCCGGACATCGTAACCGTACTTTATTAGATATGGTGCTATCTCTGAAGTCTCTTACCGATTTACCACTATCATCTTGGGGTTATGCATTAGAGACAGCTGCATTCACGTTAAACAGGGCACCATCGAAATCCGTTGAGACGACGCCTTATGAACTGTGGTTTGGCAAGAAACCAAAGTTGTCGTTTCTTAAAGTTTGGGGCTGCGATGCTTATGTAAATAAACTTCAACCTGATAAGCTCGAACCCAAATCGTAGAAGTTCATGTTCATCGGATACCCAAAGGAAACTATTGGGTACACCTTCTATCACAGATCCGAAGGCAAGATATTCGTTGCTAAGAATGGATCCTTTCTAGAGAAGGAGTTTCTCTAGAAAGAAGTGAGTGGGAGGAAAGTAGAGCTTGATGAGCTAATTGTACCTTCTCCCTAATTGGAAAGTAGTTCATCACAGAAATCAGTTCCAGTGATTCCTGCACCAATTAGTGAGGAAGCTAATGATGATGATCATGAACCTTCAGATCAAGTTACTACAGAACCTCGTAGGTCTTCCAGAGTACGGTCCGCACCAAAGTGGTATGATAATCCTATTCTGGAAGTCATGTTACTAGACCATGATGAACCTACGAACTAGGAGGAAGCGATGATGAGTCCAGATTCGCGTGAAATGGCTTGAGGCCATGAGATCTGAGATGGGATCCATGTATGAGAACAAAGTGTGGACTTTGGTGGACTTGCCCGATGATCGGCAGGACATATTAAATAAATGGGTCTTCAAGAGGAAGACGGACACTGATAGTAGTGTTACTACCTACAAAGCTTGACTTGTCGCAAAAATGTTTTTGACAAGTTCAGGGTGTTGACTACAATGAGATTTTCTCAACTGTAGCGATGCTTAAATCCGTCCGAATCATGTTTGCAGTTGCCATATTTTATGAAATCTGGCAAATGGATGTCAAAACTGCATTCCTTAAATGGATATTTCTTAAAGAAGAGTTGTATACGATGCAACCAGAAGGTTTTGTCAATCCTAAAGGTACTAACAAGGTGTGCAAGCTCCAGCGATCCATTTATGGACTAGTGCAAGCCTCTCGGAGTTGACATAAAAGCTTTGATACTGTGATCAAAGCATATGGTTTTATACAGACTTGCGGTGAGGCCTGTATTTACAAGGAAGTGAGTGGGAGCACTGCAGCCTTTCTGATGAGTATATGTGAATGACATATTGTTGATCGGAAATGATGTAGAATTTTCTCGAACGCATAAAGGAGAGTTTGAAAGGATATTTTCAAAGAAAGACCTCGGTGAAGCTGCTTACATATTGGGCATCAAGATCTATAGAGATAGATCAGGACACTTGATAATTTTTTAGTGAGTATATACCTTGACAAGTTTTTGAAAGAGTTCAAAATGGATCAGTCAAAGAAAGAGTTCTTGCCTATATTACAAGGTGTAAAGTTGAGTAAGACTCAAAACCCGACCACGGCATAAGATAGAAAGAGAATAAAAGTCATTCCCTATGCTTTAGTCATAGGTTCTATAAAGTATGCTATGCTATGTACCAGACCTATTGTGTACCTTTCCATGAGTTTGGCAAGGGGTTACAATAGTGATCTAGAAGTAGATCAATGGACATCGGTCAAAATTATCCTTAATCAGGACTAAGGAAATGTTTCTCGATGATGGGGGTGATAAAGAGTTCGTCGTAAAGAGTTACATCGATGCAAGATTTTACACCAATCCAGATGACTCTAAGTCTCAATCTGGATACATATTGAAAGTGGGAGAAATTAGCTAGAGTAGCTCTATGCAGAATATTGTAGACATAAGATATTTGCAAAATAGATACGACTCTGAATGTGACAGACCCGTTGACTAAACTTCTTTCACGAGCAAAACATGATCACACCTTAGTACTCTTTGGGTGTTAATCACATAGTGATGTGAACTAGATTATTGACTCTAGTAAACCTTTTGGGTGTTGGTCACATGGCGATGTGAACTATGGGTGTTAATCATACAGACGTGAACTATTGGTGTTAAATCACATGGCGATGTGAACTAGATTATTGACTCTAGTGCAAGTGGGAGACTAGAGGAAATATGCCCTAGAGGCAATAATAAAGTTATTATTTATTTCCTTATTTCATGATAAATGTTTATTATTCATGCCAGAATTGTATTAACCGGAAACTTAGTACATGTGTGAATATATAGACAAAACATAGTGTCCCTAGTATGCCTCTACTTGACTAGCTCGTTAATGAAAGATGGTTATGTTTCCTAACCATAGACATGTGTTGTCATTTGATGAACAAGATCACATCATTAGGAGAATTATGTGATGGACATGACCCATCTGTCAGCTTAGCATTGTGATCGTTACAGGTTCATTGCTACTACTTTCTTCATGACTTATACATGTTCCTCAGACTATGAGATTATGCAACTCCCGAATACCGGAGGAACATTTTGTGTGCTACCAAACGTCACAATGTAAATGGGTGATTATAAAGGTGCTCTACAGGTGTCTGAAGGTGTTTGTTGGGTTGGCATAGATCGAGATTAGGATTTATCACTACGTGTTTCGGAGAGGTATCTCTGGGCCCTCTCGGTAATACTCATCACTATAAGCCTTGCAAGCATTGAGACTAATGAGTTAGTTGCGGGATGAAGTATTACGAAACGAGTAAAGAGACTTGCCGGTAACGAGATTGAACTAGGTATGATTATACCGACGATCGAATCTCGGGCAAGTAACATACCGATGACAAAGGGAACAACGTATGTTGTTATGCAGTTTGACCAGTAAAGATCTTCGTAGAATATGTAGGAGCCAATATGAGCATCCAAGTTCCGCTATTGGTTGTTGACCGGAGATGTGTCTCGGTCATGTCTACGTAGTTCTCGAACCCATAGGGTCCACACGCTTAACGTTCGATAACAATTGATATTATGAGTTTATGTGATTTTATGTACCGAAGGTTGTTCGGAGTCCCGGATGAGCTCACGGGCATGATGAGGAGTCTCGAAATGGTCGATACGTAAAGATTGATATATTGGAAGGCTATATTCGGACATCGGAAAGGTTCTGAGTGATTCGGGTATTTTTCAGAGTACCGGAGAGTTACGGGAATTCACTGAGGGAAGTTAGTGGGCCTTATTGGGCTTTAGTGGAGAGACGGAAGAAGGGCCACGAGGTGGCACGTACTTCCCCCTGCCCAAATCGAATTGGACAAGGGGTGGGGGCTCCCCCCCTTTCCTTCTCCCTCTCCCTCCTTTCCTTCTTTTCTACTCCGAAAAGGAAAGGGAATCCTACTAGGACTTGGGAGTCCTAGTAGGACTCCCTACACTTGGCGCGCCCCTAGGAGGGCCGGCCTCTCTCCCTCCCACTTTTATATATGTGGGCAGGGGGCACCCCAAAGACACACAAGTTGATCTTTAGCCGTGTGCGGTGCCCCGCCCCCCCATAGTTTTCCACCTCAGTCATATCGTTGTAGTGCTTAGGCGAAGCCCTGTGCCGGTAACTTTATCATCATCGTCACCACACCATCGTGATGATAGAACTCTCCCTCGGCCTCAGCTAGATCTAGAGTTCGAGGGTCGTCACCGAGCTAAACGTGTGCAGATTGCGGAGGTGTCATGCGTTTGGTACTTGATCGGTTGGATCGCGAAGACGTTCGACTACATCAACCGTGTTACTTAACGCTTCCGCTTTCGGTCTACGAGGGTACGTGGACACACTCTCCCCTCTCGTTGCTATGCATCACATAGATAGATCTTGCGTGATCGTAGGAATTTTTTTGAAATTACCGCGTTCCCCAACACTTAGACCAAACCTATTAACAATTTTTTGTAGTATCAACTTTATTTCTCCATTTCTAAGCTCAATTTGACCACTAGATTGAGGATGATAGGGTGATGCAATTCTATGGTTAACATCATATTTAGCAAGCATTTTACGGAAAGCACCATGAATAAAGTGTGAACCACTATCCGTCACTAAATATCTAGGGACTCGAAACGTCGGGAAAATAACTTCTTTAGGCATTTTAATGGAAGTGTTGTGATCAACACTACTAGTTGGAATAGCTTCTACCCACTTAGAAACATAATCAACAACAACCAAAATATTTGTATACCCATTAGAGTAAGGAAAGGTCCCATATAATCAAAACCCCAAACATCAAATGGTTCAACAACAAGTGAATAATTCATAGGCATTTCTTGATGCTTACCGATATTACCAATTCGTTGACATTCATCACAAGATAAAACAAACTTACAGGCATCTTTGAAGAGAGTAGGCCAATAACAACCAGATTGTGATACCTTATGAGTAATTCTATCTCCCGCATGATGCCCTCCATAAGCTTCAGAGTGACATTTCTGAAGGATTTGTTGCTGTTCATGCTCAGGTACACAACATCTAATAATACCATCTACTTCTTCTTTATAAAGATGTGGATCATCCCAAAAGTAATGTCTTAAATCATAGAAGAATTTTTTCTTTTGTTGGTATGTGAAACTAGGTGGTATATTTAGCAAAAATATAGTTAGCATGGTCAACATACCAAGGAGTGTTATGTGAAACATTTATTGCAGCTAATTGTTCATCGGGAAATCTACCATCAATAGGTAGGTCATCAAGAATCTTTTCTAACCTATACAAGTTATCAGCCACTAGGTTCTCAGCTCCTTTCCTATTAGTAATATGTAAATCAAATTCTTGTAGCAAGAGAACCCACCTAATGAGTGTAGGTTTAGCATCTTTCTTTTCCATGTGATGTTTTATAGCAGCATGATTAGTGTGAACATTTACTTTAGAATCAACAATATAAGATATGAGTTTCTCACAAGGAAACACTACTGCTAAAAATTATTTTTCAGTAGTAGCATAATTTCTTTGGGCACTGTCTAGAGTTTTGCTAGCATAATGGATAACATTTAATTTCTCATCAACTCTTTGTCCTAGAACAACACCAACATCATATCCACTAGCATCGCACATAATTTGAAAAGGCAAGTTCCAATTAGGTGGTTGAACAATAGGTGTAGAAATTAAGGCTTTCTTAAGGGTTTCAAAGGCTTATACACAATCATCATCAAAAACAAATGGAACATCCTTTGGTAAAAGATACGTAAGAGGCCTAGAAATTTTAGATAAGTCTTTAATAAATCTCCTATAGAAACCAGCATGACCAAGGAAACTACGAATACCTTTAATATCTCTAGGACATGGTATTTTCTCAATTCCATCCATTTTAGTTTTATCCACCTCAATACCTCGTTCAGAAATTTTATACCCCAAGAAAATACCTTCATTAACAATAAAGTGGAACTTCTCCCAATTCAAGACAAGATTAGTTTGCTCACATCACTGCAAAACTCGATCAATGTTGTTTAGGCAATCATCAACAGAAGTTCCATAAACAGAAAAATCATCCATGAAAACCTCAACAATCTTTTCACGAAAATCAGAGAATATAGCAGTCATACATCTTTGAAAGGTAGCAGGTACATTGCATAAACCAAAAGGCATACGTCTATAAGCATAAGTTCCAAAAGGGCAGGTAAAAGTGGTTTTCTCTTGATCAGGTTGTGAAACAGGTATCTGAGAAAAATCAGAATATCCATCAATAAAGCAAAAGTGCGCGTGCTTAGGTAATGTTTCCAACATTTAACCAATAAAAGGCAGAGGGTAATGATATTTTCTAGTAGCTTTATCTAATTTTCTGAATTCAATTACCATTATATAGCCAGTAACAATTCTTTGTGGAATAAGTTCATTTTTATCATTGGGAACAACAGTAATACTGAAGGAAATTGATAACCCACAAGTATAGGGGATCAATTGTAGCCTCTTTTGATAAGTAATAGTTTCGAACCCAACAAGGAGCTAAAGGTAGAACATATATTCCCTCAAGTACTATCAACCACCGATACAACTCTACGCACGCTTGACATTGGCTTTACCTAGAACAAGCATGAAACTAGAAGTACTTTGTAGGTGTTGTTGGATAGAATTGCAAGATAATAAAGAGCACATAAACAAAAAGTAGGGGCTGTTTATATAAAGAAGCAATAAAGTAAATATAGCAAGTGTGGAAAATTGGTGATAGGAGTTGTGAAATTGCCCCTAAGCAATTGACTACTTTACTAGACCGATAGCAAGCTTTATGTGGGAGAGGCATAAGCTAATATACTTTCTCTTCTTGGATCATATGCACTTATCATTGGAACTCTAGCAAGCATCCGCAACTACTAAAGATCATTAAGGTAAAACCCGACCATAGCATTAAAGCATCAAGTCCCCTTTATCCCATACGCCACAACCCCCTTACTCGGGTTTATGCTTCTGTTACTCAAGCAACCCACTATAAGTGAATCATGAACGTATTGCAACACCCTAAAGCGGGAAACTCTCACGCTTGCGTGACACAGAGGGCACAATAGGACAGCAATATAACCACACGCAAATTAAACCAATCATAGCAATTCATCAATCACCGGTAGGACAACGAAAATCTACTCAGACATCATAGGATGGCAACACATCATTGGATAATAATATGAAGCATAAAGTACCATGTTCAAGTAGAGGATAAAACGTGTTGCGGGAGAGTGGACCACTGAATATAGAGGGGGGAAGGTGATGGAGATGTTGGTGAAGATTACGGTGGTGTTGGTGTAGATCGCGGTGATGATGATGGCCCTCGGCGGCGTTTCGGCACCACCGGAAGCGAGGGGGAGAGGGCCCCCCTTCTTCTTCTTCTTCCTTGACCTTCTCCCTAGATGGGAGAAGGGTTTCTCCTCTGGTCCACGATCTCCATGGCGTGGGAGGGGCGAGAGCCCCTCTGAGATTGGATCTGTCTCTGTGTCTCTCTCTGTTTCTGCGCTCCCGATTCTTCCCTTTCACCGTTTTTTATATTGACGGAGATCCGTAACTCCGATTGGGTTGTCCTTTGGACACGATTTCTATCCTGATATTGGCTATATTGTGGAGAAATAAGGGCACCAACCGCCTTACGGAGTGGCCACAAGGGTCAGGGGCGCGCCCCTTGCCTCGTGGGCCACTCGAGCATCGTCTCGCGTTGATTCTTCTTCCCAAAAATCATAAATATTCCAAAACAATCTCCATCCGTGTTTATTACGTTTGGACTCTGTTTGATATGGGGTTTCTGGGAAACAAAAAACATGCAACAAATAGGAACTGGCACTGGGCACTGGATCAATATGTTAGTCCCAAAAATAGTATAAAAAGTTGCCAAAAGTATATGAAAGTTGTAGAATATTGGCATGGAACAATCAAAAATTATAGATATGACGGAGACGTATCAGCATCCCC
Source organism: Triticum dicoccoides (assembly GCF_002162155.2). Taxonomy (NCBI): domain Eukaryota; kingdom Viridiplantae; phylum Streptophyta; class Magnoliopsida; order Poales; family Poaceae; genus Triticum; species Triticum dicoccoides. The sequence goes on along the minus strand of NC_041387.1, from coordinate 470,691,531 downwards.
AAGCTTAATTCCTACTCATCCTCGAGTAGGTAAATGATAAAAAAGATAATTTTTGATGTGGAATGCTACATAGCATAATCTTGATCATATATCTAATCATGGCATGAATATTAAGACACGAGTGATTCAAAGCAATATTCTATCATTTGACATAAAAACAATAATACTTCGGGCATCCCAACAAACAATCATGCCTTTCAAAATACCAATGCTTGCAGAATGTTATCCCTACAAAATCCTATATTCTTTTATGCTCTCTTTTCTTAACACAAGGTACCTCCCATGCCTATCCCGGTGTCAGCCAAGCAATTGGTTCATACTTTTTAACGCGCTCCCGTTTTTTCAACCATCACGCAATACATGAGCGCAAGCCATGGATATAGCACTATAGGTGGAATAGAGTATGATGGTGGAGGTTGTGTGGATAAGACAAAAAGGGAGAAAGTCTCACATCAACGCGGCTAATCAACGGGCTATGGAGATGCCCATCAATTGATGTCCATGCGAGGAGTAGCGATTGCCATGCAACAGATGCACTAGAGCTATAAGTGTATGGAAGCTCAAACTGAAACTAAGTGGGTGTGCATCCAACTTGCTTGCTCATGAAGACCTCGGGCATTTGAGGAAGCCCATCATCGGAATATACAAGCCAAGTTCTATAATGAAAATTCCCACTAGTATATGAAAGTGATAACTCAAGAGACTCTGTATATGAAGAACGTGGTGCTATGATGAAGCACAAGTGTGGTAAAAGGATAGTAACAGTGCCCCTTTCTTTTTTTGAACGGGCTTCTTTGGCCCCCTTTTTTTATTTAGGCTTCTTTGGCCTCTTTTTTATGGGGCAATGCTCTATAATGATGATCATCACACTTTTATTTACTTACAACTCAATATTACAACTCGATACTAGAACAAAGCAAAGTACTACTACGCATGCTCCTAGGGGGGAGGTTGGTAGGAGTTAACCATGGCGCGCCCCCGACCTTCACGCCAAAATAAAGAATCAAAATATAATGCGCGCCAATTTTGTTACATAGTTATGAGACCATACGTGCATGCTTCGGGAATCACAAACCTTAACACCAATATCCTTACTAAACACAACCATCTACTAGAACCTCCCACATATTATCATCTCTATATCGCAAAACTGTTGAAAGGAATCAAACATATCATATTCAGTGATCTTACAAGTTTTATGTAGGATTTTATGACTAACCATGTGAATCACCAATTCCTGTCATCTGTCTAAATAGATATAAGTGAAGCAAGAGAGTTTAATTCTTTCTGCAAAAGATATGCCCACACTCTAACAAATATAAGTGAAGCAAAAGCGCATTCTACAAATGGCGGGTTTCTATGTGAAGAGAAACAAGCAATCCAAACTTCAAAAGATATAAGTGAAGCACATGAAGCATTCTATAAAGCCATACTCAAAAGACTTAAGTGAAGTGCAATGAGAATTGTATAAATCAACCATGGACTATCTCATACCAGCATGGTGCATAAAAGGAAATGAAAACTAAATGCAAAAGACGCTCCAAGATTTGCACATATCGCATGAACGAAACGAATCCAAAAACATACCGATACTTGTTGAAGAAAGAGGGGATGCCTTCCAGGGCATCCCCAAGCTTAGACGCTTGAGTATACTTGAGTATTTACTTGGGGTGCCTTGGGAATCCCCAAGCTTGAGCTCTTGCCTCTCCTCCTTTTCCTCATATCGAGACCTTCTCGATCAAACACTTCATCCACACAAAAACTTCAACAGAAAACTCGATATGATCCGTTAGTTTAATAAAGCAAATCACTACTCTATGTACTGTTGCAAACCAATTCATATTTTGTTTTTGCATTGTGTCTATTGTAATATAACTTTTTCATGGCTTAATCCACTAATAGAAATTGATAGTTTCATCAAAACAAGCAAACTATGCATCATAAACAGAATCTATCAAAAACAGAACAGTTTGTAGCAATCTGAACATTCACCATACTTATGGTACCCCAAAAATTCTGCAAAAATTAGGAAAACAAACAATTTGTATAGAAAGACAGTGCAAAAAGAATCAGAACTGTTTGACGTTCCAGTAAAAAATGTAAAATCGCGCACTACAGCCAAAGTTTCTGTCCTGCACTGCACAAACCAACAAGCATTGTAAACATCCTAAAGGCAAACCTTGGCACATTATTTTTATAATACAATGGAATTGTACAAGGGGATAATTATTTTTGATGATAAGTTTCTGTAATTAAGATTCACAAAGTTTCCGTGAGCATGAACAAAGTTCAAGGAGCTCCCCCACTTCAACAATGCTTGTCTTTCTCACTTTCACTTTACTTTTTGAAAAGTTTCGGGTTCCCCTCTTTATTTTTTTGTTTTTTAAACTATATTAAAGCACTGAACATAAATAAATGACTCTCTAAAAATTCCGGGTTGTCTCCCTGACAGCGCTTTCTTTAAAGCCATTAAGCTAGGCATATAGTGCTGAAGTAATGGATCCACCCGGATCCCAAGGTATATCAAAGCCAATTTTAATTAACAATGATTTGTAATTCAGTAGTGAGCACAAAGTAACATATATCAAGCAATAACGAAGTCTAACTCTCTTCCTATGCATCGACATGTCATAAAAGAACAATTCATGCACACCAAGTAAAGGCCAATGCATAGTATAAGCAATTTCTTGCAATTTTATCATATTGGAAACATAGAGAGGGGTAGATATAGTTCTTCTCTCATAATAATTGCAAGTAGGAGAAGCAATCACATGCATATTATACGTATCAAAATCATCATGGTAGTAGTGAAACGCAACCCATCAATATAATCCTTAATAAGTGCAAACTTCTCCGATATAGTGTAGTAGGGAGAATTCAAAAAGATAATAGGACTATCATGCGTGGGTGCAATAGCAACAATTTCATGTTTAACATAAGGAACTATAGCAAGTTCATCTCCATAAGCATAATTCCTGTTGGCATCTTGGCCACAAGCATAGCAAGCATCATCAAAAAGGGATATTTCAAGAGAATCAACGGGATCATAACAATCATCATAGCAATCATCCTTCAGTAAGTACGAAGGGAAATTAAAAAATGTATGAGTTGAAGAGTTACTCTCATTAGAAGGTGGGCACGGGTAGCTAATCCTCTCTTCCTCCTTTTGTTCTTCGCTCTCCTCATCATCTTTTAATTTCATCAATTTGTTCTTCCATATACTCCTGCAAAATATTAGTCTCTTCTTGGAGAATGGAGGAGTCCTCAATATATGGTTTAACATAGGCATTAGAAGCATAATTATCATAAGAATATTTAAGTATCGCAAAATTTTTCAGATTTGTAGAGAGTAGCATCATACTTTTCAATCAAATAAGCAATTTCATAAGCACCCTTAAAAGCAACAAATTCTTCAATTTGTTGAACATCATAGTAATTATAAACACCCTTAGCATACGAAGATATGATTCCATTATCACGAAACTCACATTGATAGGGAAGGTGTTTCTTAGGGTTTTCAGAACAACAAGTAAAATCATATATTTCACATAAATTCCAAGCATAGCATTGCAAACGATGAATTTGATCCAGTAAAAGTTCCCCCTTTTCAGATATACGATGTCACACATAACAAGCATGCTCATCTAAAGATTTGCCCACAACTAACCTAGTTGGGGTTTCAGCACGAGCACATAGGGATCAGAGATTATCCAAGTAAAAAGCTTCAGGAGTGTGATAGATTTTGAGTGGTTCTTCAACCATTGGTTCAGTAGGTACCACTAATTTTTTGGTATTTTGCGTTTCCTACCCATAACTAAAGATAGAAAACAACTAAGAATAGCAAATAAAAATTACTTAGTGATAAAGCAAACAAGCACACACGAGAATATTCACCCCACGCTATGACTCCCCGGCAACGGCGCCAGAAAAAGGTCTTGATAACCCACAAGTATGGGGGATCAATTGTAGCCTCTTTCGATAAGTAAGAGTGTTGAACCCAACGAGGAGCTAAAGGTAGAACAAATATTCCCTCAAGTTCTATCAACCACCGATACAACTCTATGCACGCTTGACGTTCTCTTTACCTAGAACAAGTATGAAACTAGAAGTACTTTGTAGGTGTTGTTGGATAGAATTGCAAGATAATAAAGAGCATGTAAATAAAAAGTAGGGGCTGTTTATATAAAGAAGCAATAAAGTAAATATAGCAAGTGTGGAAAAGTGGTGATAGGAGCTGTGAAATTGCCCCTAAGCAATTGACTACTTTATTAGACCGATAGCAAGTTTTATGTGGGAGAGGCATAAGCTAACATAATTTCTCTTCTTGGATCATATGCACTTATCATTGGAACTCTAGCAAGCATCCGCAACTACTAAAGATCATTAAGGTAAAACCCAACCATAGCACTAAAGCATCAAGTCCCCTTTATCCCATACGCCACAACCCCCTTACTCGGGTTTATGCTTCTGTCACTCAAGCAACCCACTATAAGTGAATCATGAACGTATTGCAACACCCTAAAGCGGGAATCCCTCACGCTTGCACGACACGTAGGGCACTATAGGACAGCAACATAACCACAAGAAAATTAAACCAATCATAGCAATTCATCAATCACCGGTAGGACAACGAAAATTTACTCAGACATCTTAGGATGGCAACACATCATTGGATAATAATATGAAGCATAAAGCACCATGTTCAAGTAGAGGCTACAGCAGGTTGCGGGAGAGTGGACTACTAAATATAGAGGGGGGAAGGTGATGGAGATGTTGGTGAAGATGACGGCGGTGTTGGTGTAGATCGCGGTGATGATGATGGCCCCCGGCGGTGTTCTGACGCCACCAAAAGCGAGGGGGAGAGGGCCCCCCTTCTTCTTCTTCTCCCTTGACCTTATCCCTAGATGGGAGAAGGGTTTCCCCTCTGGTCCATGGTCTCCATGGCGTGGGAGGGGTGAGAGCCCCTCCGAGATTGGATCTGTCTCTCTGTCTCTCTATGTTTCTCCGCTCCTGATTCCGCCCTTTGACCGTTTTTTATATTCCCAGAGATCCGTAATTTGGATTGGGTTTTCCTTTGGACACGATTTCTATCCGGATATTGGCTTTCTTGTGGCAAAAGAAGGGCACCAACCGCCTTGCGGACTGGCCACGAAAGTCAGGGCGCGCCCACCCCCTGGGGAGCGCCCCCTGCCTCGTGGGCCACTCGAGCATCGTCTCGTGTTGATTCTTCTTCCCGAAAATCATAAATATTCCAAAAATAATCTCCGTCCATTTTAGTCCGTTTGAAATCTGTTTGATATGGGGTTTCTGCGAAACAAAAAACATGCAATAAACAGGAACTGGCACTGGGCACTGGATCAATATGTTAGTCCCAAAAATAGTATAAAAAGTTGCCAAAAGTATATGAAAGTTGTAGAATATTGGCATGGAACAATCAAAATTATAGATATGAGGAGACTTATCAGAAATATGCCCTAGAGGCAATAATAAATTTGTTATTTTATATTTCCTTATTCATTATAAAGGTTTATTATTCATGCTAGAATTGTATTGATCGGAAACCTTAATACATGTGTGAATACATAAACAAACATAGTGTCCCTAGTAAGCCTCTACTAGACTAGCTTGTTGATCAAAGATGGTTAAGGTTTCCTAACCATGGACATGAGTTGTCATTTGATAACGAGATCACATAATTAGGAGAATGATGTGATGGACAAGACCCATCTGTTAGCTTAGCATAATGATCGTTCAGTTTTATTGCTATTGCTTTATTCATGTCAAATACATATTCATTTGACTATGAGATTAGGAAACCCCCGGATACCGGAGGAATACCATGTGTGCTATCAAAAGTCACATTGTAACCGGGTGATTATAAAGATGCTCTATAGGTATCTTCGAAGGTGTCTGTTGAGTTGGCATAGATCAAGATTAGGATTTGTCACTCCGAGTATCAGGGAGGTACCTCTGGGCCCTCTCGGTAATACACATCATAAGCTTTGAAGCAAATGACTAAGGATTTAGTCACGAGATGATGTATTACAGAACAAGTAAAGAGACTTGCCGGTAATGAGATTGAACTAGGTATGAAGATACCGACGACCGAATCTCGGGCATGTAACATATTGATGGACAAAGGGAATTACGTATGTTGTCATAACAGTTCGGCCGATAAAGATCTTCGTAGAATATGTAGGAGCCAATATGAGCATCCAGGTTCCGCTATTGGTTATTGACGAGAGAGGTGTCCCGGTCAAGTCTACATAGTTCTCGAACCTATAGGGTGTACATGCTTAGCGTTCGATGACGATATAGTATTATATGAGTTATGTGATTTGGTGACTGAATGTTGTTCGGAGTCCCAGATGAGATCACATACATGACTTGGAGTCTCGAAATGGTCGAGAGGTAAAAATTGATATATAGGACGTTGGTATTCGAACACCGGAAGTGTCCCGGAGAGTACTGTGTACATATCGGGTCATCGGAAGGGGTTCCGGGCACCCCCGCAAAAGATATGGGCCTTACGGGCCAAGAGGATAAATGCACCAGCCACAAGGGGCTGGTGCGCCCCCCATATGGGCCGAACCAGGAGGAGAAGGAAAGAGGGGAAGAGAAATGAAAGGGGGGATTCGGTCCCCCTTCCCTTTCTCCCCCTCCTCTTTCCTCCCCCTCCGACATATATGGTAGGGGGCATGATGACCCACAAGTGTAGGGGATCTATTGTAGTCCTTTGGATAATTAAGAGTGTCAAACCCAACGAGGAGCAGAAGGAAATGACAAGCGGTTTTCAGTAAGGTTTTCTCTGCAAGCACTAAAATTGTTGGTAACAGATAGTTTTGTGATAAGGTAATTCGTATCGGGTAACAAGTAACAAAAGTAAATAAAGTGTAGCAAGGTGACCCAATCCTTTTTGTAGCAAAGGACAAGCCTGGACAAGTTTTTATATGAGAAAAGCGCTCCCGAGGACACATGGGAATTATCGTCAAGCTAGTTTTCATCACGTTCGTATGACTCGCGTTCGTTACTTTGATAATTTGGTATGTGGGTGGACTGGTGCTTGGGTACTGCCCTTTCTTGGACAAGCATCCCACTTATGATTAAACCCTATTGAAAGCATCCGCAACTACAAAGGAAGTATTAAGGTAAACCTAACCATAGCATGAAACATATGGATCCAAATCAACCCCTTACGAAGCAATGCATAAACTAGGGTTTAAGCTTCTGTCACTCTAGCAACCCATCATCTACATATTACTTCCCAATGCCTTCCTCTAGGCCCAAATAATGGTGAATTGTCATGTAGTCGATGTTCACATAACACCACTAGAGGAGAGACAACATACATCTCATCAAAATATCAAACGAATACCAAATTCACATGAGTACTTATAGCAAGACTTCTCCCATGTCCTCAGGAACAAACGTAACTACTCAAAAATCATATTCTTGTTCATAATCAGAGGGGTATTAATATGCATGAAGGATCTGAACATATGATCTTCCACCAAATAAACCAACTAGCATCAACTACAACGAGTAATCAACACTACTAGCAACCCACAGGTACCAATCTGAGGTTTTGGTACAAAGATTGGATACAAGAGATGAATTAGGGTTTGAGAGGAGATGGTGCTGGTGAAGATGTTGATGGAGATTCACCCCCTCCCGCTGAGAGGATCGATGGTGATGACGATGGTGATGATTTCCCCCTCCCGTAGGGACGTTTCCCCGGCAGAACAGCTTCACCAGTGCCCTAGATTGGCTCCGCCAAGGTTCCACCTCATGGTGGCGGAGTTTCGTCCCGTAATCTTGCTTATGATTTTTTTCAGGGTAAAAGACTTCATATAGCAGAAGATGGCCACCAGAGGGCTGCCAGGGGGACCACGATACAGGGGGCACGCCCTAGGTGGGGCGCCCCCCACCCTCATGGACAGGGTCTGGGCCCCCTGACGTTGATTCTTTCCCAGTATTTTTTATTAATTCCGTAAATGACTTTCGGGGAGTTTCGGGACATTTAGAGCTGTGTAGAATAGGTCTATAATATTTGGTCCTTTTCTAGCCCAGAATCCCAGCTGCCGGCATTCTCCCTCTTCATGTAAAGCTTGTAAAATAAGAGAGAATAGGCATAAGTATTGTGATATAACGTGTAATAACAACCCATAATGCAATAAATATCAATATAGAAGCATGATGCAAAATGGACGTATCAACTCCCCCAAGCTTAGACCTCGCTTGTCCTCAAGCGGAAGCCGGAATCGAAAAATGTGTCCACATGTTTAGAGATAGAGGTGTCGATAAAATAAAATATGGACATGAGGGCATCATGATCATTCTTATAACAGAAACATATATATATATATATATATATATATATATATATATATATATATATATATCTTGTCATATGATTACTTATGCTAAAGTAACAATTTATTCACAACGTCAAGTATGAATCAGAAATTTCATTGAAAACTAACAAACTATAATCTTGGTCATTGAAGCAATTGCAATTTATCATAGCATCAGAAAGAGTCAATATAAGAGCTTTTCAACAAGTCCACATACTCAACTATTAATTAGTCTTTCACAATTGCTAACACTCACGCAATACTTATGGGTATGGAGTTTTAATCGGACACAGAGAAAGATAGGGGCGTATAGTGTTGCCTCCCAACCTTTTACCTCAAGGGTAATGTCAACAATAATATTTCATGCTAACTTACATCCAATTGGATATATATATCAGGATCTTTCCAACACAAGGTGCTTGCCAAAGGATAAAATATGAAAAAGGAAAGGTGAAGATCACCATGATTCTTGCATAATGTATAAGACAAAAATAAAAGATAGGCCCTTCTCAAAGGGAAGCAGAGGTTGTCATGTGCTTTTATGGTTGGATGCACGAAATCTTAATGCAAAAGAACGTCACTTTATATTGCCACTTGTGATAGAGACCTTTATTATGCAGTCCATCACTTTTATTACTTCCATATCACAAGATCGTATAAAGCTTATTTTCTCCACACTAATAAGTCATACATATTTAGAGTACAATTTTTATTGCATGCAACATGACAACTTACTTAAAGGATCTTACTCAATCCATAGGTAGATATGGTGGACTCTCATGGCAAAATTGGTTTTAAGGATATTCGGAAACACAAGTAGTATTTCTATTTGTGGCAAAGAATTTGGCTAGCATGATAGGGAAAGGCAAGATCAACATGTTGGATGATCCATGACAATATACTTTATTTCGGATATAAGAAAACATAGCCCATTACGTTGTCTTCCTTGTCCAACGTCCACTCTTTAGCATGTCATATTTTAATGAGTGCTCACAATCATAGAAGATGTCCAAGATAGTATATTTTTATGTAAGAACATCTCTTTCTTTATTACTTCCTATTAATTGCAACGATGACCAAAACTATGTTTGCCAACTCTCAACAACTTTTATTCATCATACTCTTTATATGTGAAATCATTACTCTCCATAAGATCAATATGATCTCTTTATTTCCCCCCCTTTTTTTTCTTTTATTCCCTCAAGATCATAGCAAAATAGCAAAGCCCTTGACTCAACACCTATCTTTATTATATAGAGCTCACAGACTCGATTACATAGAGGGATCATAAAGCAAAACTCAAAACTAAATCATACCAAAACTTTATTCTACTAGATCAAGATATTTCTAAAAGGATCAAACTAAGTAAAATGGTCAATATAGGAGTGTGATGGTGATACGATACCAGGGCACCTCCCCCAAGCTTGGCAGTTGCCAAGGGGAGTTCCCATACCCATGTGATTATGTCTCCTTTGCTGGTGAAGAGGGTGAAGTTGTTGATGATGTAGGCTTGTCATCCATCTTCCAAGGCATAGGCTCCCCATCATAGAAATATGATCGAGTCTCCTGGATCCTCAAATCTGCAGCCAAACTCATCCTCTTGAATTTATATTCATACTCACAGTTTTGGTTTTGTAGGTCATAGATTTGGGCTTGGAGGTGCTCGATTTTCTCATGAAGCTTGAAGATGGTCTCCTCAATGTTCTTGGCATCCAGCTTGTGGTTGTTGGTGAACCTCGCGATCATCATGTGGTTGGAGTTGAGTCCATGTTCCACCATTCCTTGGCACTTGAAAACTTGTTGTTACATTGCTTCGAGTTTTGTCTCCACGCTTCCGGTCCTCCTTGGTCCCTCAACATCACGGATGTGGAGCACCCCCTCGCGCATCTTGATGGTTTGAGGATGTTGTAGCACCTTTGCGAGGTAGGGGTTGATGACCTTCTCGGAAAACTTGTTCATGGGGGCGCTTGAAGACATCATGGTGATCTAGATCTGTCAGAAAAACAACTCGAAACAAAGACAGAGGATATTTGCGTGATACGGTGGTCAAAACCTTCGGGAGATTATATGGTGAATTTTTACCGACCAAAAGAAGTATTGTGCAAGAAAACGGAGTCCGGAGAGCACACGAGGTGCCCACGAGGCAGGGGGCGCGCCCAGGGGGGTAGGGCGCGCCCTCCACCCTCGTGGATGCCTCGTGTCCTTCCCGGACTACTTCTTATTTTCCTATTTTCTTAAGTATTCCAAAACGGAGAAAAAATGCTGTTAGAACTGTTTTGGAGTCGGTTTACTTACCGTACCACGTACCTATTCCTTTTCGGAGTCTGAAACATTCTGGAAACTGTCCCTTATGTATTCCTCCGGGGTTACGGTTTCAACATTTGTGTCAACATTTATTGGATTACCTGAGGTATAATGTTTGATTCTTTGACCGTTCACCACCTTCGGATTTGTGCCTTCGAAGTTGTTGATTTTTATGGCACCGGAACGATAGACCTCCTCGATAACGTAAGGGCCTTCCCATTTAGAGAGAAGTTTTCCTGCAAAAAATCTTAAACGAGAGTCGAAGAGCAACACATAATCACCTACATTAAACTCATGCTTTTGTATCCTTTTGTCATGCCATCTTTTAACTTTTTCCTTAAACAGTTTGGCATTTTCATAAGCTTGAGTTATCCATTCATCAAGTGAGCTAATGTCAAATAACCTCTTATCACCGGCAAGTTTGAAATCATAATTGAGCTCTTTAGTAGCCCAATATGCCTTATGTTCTAGTTCAATAGGTAAGTGGCATGCTTTTTCGTAAACCATTTTATATGGGGACATACCCATAGGATTTTTATATGCAGTTCTATAAGCCCATAATGCACCATCAAGTTTCTTGGACCAATTATTTCTAGCTCTATTAACAGTCTTTTGCAAAATTAATTTAAGCTCTCTGTTACTCAGCTCTACTTGGCCACTAGACTGTGGGTGATAAGGAGATGCAATTCTATGATTAACATCATACTTATCAAGCATATTATGAAAAGCACCATGAATAAAATGTGAACCACCATCAGTCATTAAGTATCTAGGGACTCCAAACCTCGAAAAAATAACTTCTTTAAGCATCTTAATAGAGGTGTTATGATCAATACTACTAGTTGGAATAGCTTCTACCCACTTAGTGACGTAATCAACAGCAACTAAAATATATGTATACCCATTAGAGGAAGGGAATGGTCCCATATAATCAAAGCCCCAAATATCAAATGGTTCAATAACAAGAGAATAGTTCATAGGAATTTCTTGACGTCTACTAATATTACCAATTCTTTGACATTCATCACAAGACAAGACAAACTTACGGGCATCCTTGAAGAGAGTAGGCCAATAAAAACCAGACTGCAATACCTTATGTGTAGTTCTATCTCCAGCGTGGTGTCCTCCATATGCCTCGGAGTGACACTTGCGTAGGATCTGTTCCTGTTCATGCTTAGCTACACAACGTCTAATAACACCATCTACTCCTTTATAAAGGTGTGGGTCATCCCAGAAGTAATGTCTTAAATCATAGAAAAACTTTTTCTTTTGCTGGTATGTAAAACTAGGTGGTATGAATTTAGAAACAATGTAATTAGCATAATTAGCATACCATGGAGTAATACGAGAAGCATTATGATAGCTAATTGTTCATCAGGAAAACTATCATCAATAGGTAGTGGGTCATCAAGAATATTCTCTAAGCTAGACAAGTTGTCTGCAACGGGGTTCTCGGATCCCTTTCTATCAATAATATGTAAATCAAATTCTTGTAGCAAGAGAACCCATCTAATTAGTCTAGGTTTAGCATCTTTATTTTCCATAAGATATTTAATAGCAGCATGATCAGTGTGAATAGTTACTTTAGAATCAACAATATAAGGTCTGAACTAACCACAAGCAAATACAACTGCTAGAAATTCTTTTTCAGTAGTAGCATAATTTCTCTAGGTACTGTCTAGAGTTTTACTAGCATATTGAATAACATTTAGTTTCTTATCAACTCTTTGTCCTAGAACAACACCTACGACATAATCACTAGCATCACACATAATTTCAAAGGGTAAATTCCAATCAGGTGGCTGAGCAATAGGTGCAGAAATCAAAGCTTTCTTAAGTATTTCAAATGCTTCTACACAATCATCATCGAAGACAAAAGGAATATATTTTTGCAATAGATTGGTCAGAGGCCTAGAAATTTTAGAGAAGTCTTTAATGAACCTCCTATAAAAACCGGCATGACCACGGAAACTTCTTATACCTTTAATGTCCTTGGGACACAACATCTTTTCAATAACATCAACTTTAGCTTTATCAACTTCAATACCTCTTTCAGAAATTTTGTGCCCCAAGACAATGCCTTCATTAACCATAAAGTGACATTTCTCCCAACTAAAGACAAGACTAGTGTCTTCGCATCTCTGCAAAACTCGATCAAGGTTGTTTAAGCAATCATCAAAAGAAGATCCATAAACGGAGAAATCATCCATGAAAACTTCACAAATCTTTTCACAGAAGTCAGAGAATATAGCCATCATGCATCTTTGAAAGGTAGCAGGTGCATTACATAAACCAAAAGGCATACGTCTATAAGAAAAAGTACCGAAAGGACAAGTAAAGGTAGTCTTTTCTTGATCCTCCGCTGACACAGGTATTTGGGAGAACCCAGAGTAACCGTCTAGGAAGCAAAAATGTGTATGTTTGGATAATCTTTCTATCATTTGATCAATAAAAGGTAAAGGGCAATGATCCTTTTTAGTAGCTTTATTTAATTTGTGGAAATCAATTACCATCCTATAACCTGTAATAATTCTTTGTGGGGTCAATTCATCTTTATCATTAGGAACGACAGTAATACCTCCCTTCTTAGGGACACAATGGACAGGACTTACCCACTTACTATCAGCAACGGGATAAATTATACCTGCCTCTTGGAGCTTTAGTATTTGCTTTCTTACCACTTCCTTCATCTTAGGATTTAACCATCGTTGGTGATCAATAACTGGTTTGGTGTCTTCCTCCAATTTTATTTTGTGTTGACATAGAGTGGGACTAATGCCCTTAAGATCATCAAGAGTATATCCAATAGCAGCACAGTGCTTCTTCAGAGTTTTCAATAATCTCTCCTCTTCCTGCTCTAAAAGGTTAGCACTAATAATAACATGATATATTTTCTTTTCATCAATATAAGCATATTTATGAGTATCAGGTAATGGTTTAAGCTCGAACACGGGATCACCCTTGGGTGGTGGAGGGTCCCCTAGAATTTCAACTGGCAAGTTGTGTTTTAAAATAGGTCCCTATTTAAAGAATACTTCATCTATTTCCCTTCTTTCATTCATGAACATATCATTTTCATGGTCTAGCAAATATTGTTCTAAAGGATCATTAGGAGGCACGGAAATAGAAACAAGACCAATAATTTCATCCTTACTAGGCAATTTTTTTATCGTGGGGTTGTCTACGAAATTTAGCAAAATTGAACTCATGAGACATATCATCCAAACCAATCGTAACAATATCTTTTTCGCAATCTATCTTAGCATTAATAGTATTCAAGAAGGGTCTACCAAATATAATAGGACAAAAGCTATCTTGTGGGGAACCAAGAACAAGAAAATCAGCAGGATATTTAACTTTCCCACACAAGACTTCAACATCTCTAACAATCCGAACTGGTGAAATAGTATCTCTATTGGCAAGCTTAATTGTGACATCTATTTCTTCTATCTCAGCAGGTGAAATATCATGCATAATTTCTCTATATAAGGAATGAGGTATTGCACTAGCACTAGCACCCATATCACATGAGCCATGATAATAATGATCTCCTATTTTAACGGAAATAACAGACATGCCTACAACATGTCTCTGTTTATATTTAGCATCAGGTCTAGCAATTCTAGCAGCTTCATCATAGAAGTAAATAACATGCCCATCAATATTATCAGCCAAGAGATCTTTAACCATAGCAATACTAGGTTCAACTTTAATTTGCTCAGGTGGTGTCAGTGTTTTAATATTACTCTTATGACCCACAGTTGAAGCTTTAGCATGATCTTTTATCCTAACAGGGAAAGGTGGTTTATTAATATAAGTAGTAGGAACAATAGGATCATTATAAGTGATAGTCGTTTCTTCAACTTTAATAGGTGCAACTACATTTACTTCAGTGGGAGGATTATATTTAAACCACTTCTCCTTACGGAGGTCAACATGAGTAGCAAATGATTCACAGAAAGAAGCTACTATCTCAGAGTCAAGTCCATATTTAGTGCTAAATTAACGGAAGACATTGGTATCCATAAAATATTTAACACAATCAAACTTAGGTGTCATACCTGACTCCTTACCTTCGTCAAGATCCCAATCTTCAGAGTTGCGTTTAATTATTTCCAATAAATCCCATTTGAATTCAATAGTCTTCATCATAAAAGACCCAACACAAGAAGTATCGAGCATGGAGCGATTGTTGAGAGAAAGCTGAGCATAATTTTTTTGAATAATCATTTCTCTTGAGAGCTCATGATTGGGGCATGCATATAACATTGGCTTAAGCCTCCCCCAAGCTTGAGCGATGCTTTCTCCTTCGCGAGGCCAAAAATTATATATGTAATTACGATCACGATGAACAAGATGCATAGGATAAAACTTCTGATGAAATTCCAATTTCAATCGGTTGTAGTTCCATGATCCCATATCATCACATAGCCTAAACCATGTCAACGCCTCTCCCTTCAAAGATAAAGGGAAGACCTTCTTCTTGATAACATCCTCAGGCACACCTGCAAGCTTAAATAATGCACAAACTTCGTCCACATAGATTAGGTGCAAGTCGTTATGCAATATTCCATCTCCTGTAAAAGGATTAGCTAGCAGTTTCTCTACCATACCCAAAGGAATTTCCAAGTAAACATTTTTAGTAGGTTGAGGAAAAACTCTTTGCTCTACTAGTTGGGTTGAAGATACCCCAAACAAGCCCCTCAAAGGATTATGTTCCATAGTAACAAGTGACAGTAAATTTCAGCACACTATATAAATTTTTCCTTACCAAGTTCCACTTACCAAAAGCGCTGCGCTCCCCGGCAATGGTGCCAGAAAAGAGTCCTGATGACCCGCAAGTGTAGGGGATCTATCATAGTCCATTCGATAAGTAAGGGTGTCGAACCCAACGAGGAGCAGAAGGAAATGACAAGCATTTTTCAGTAAAGTTTTCTCTGCAAGCACTGAAATTATCGGTAACATATAGTTTTGTGATAAGGTAATTCATATCGGGTAACAAGTAACAAAAGTAAATGAACTGCAGCAAGGTGGCCCAATCCTTTTTGTAGCAAAGGACAAGCCTGTACAAGTTCTTATATGAGAAAAGCGCTCCCGAGGACACATGGGAATTATCGTCAAGCTAGTTTTCATCATGTTCGTATGACTCGCGTTCGTTACTTTGATAATTTGGTATGTGGGTGGACCGGTGCTTGGGTACTGCCCTTTCTTGGACAAGCATCCCACTTATGATTAACCCCTATTGCAAGCATCCGCAACTACAAAAGAAGTATTAAGGTAAACCTAACCATAGCATGAAACATATGGATCCAAATCAGCCCCTTACGAAGCAACACATAAACTAGGGTTTAAGCTTATGTCACTCTAGCAACCCATCATCTACTTATCACTTCCCAATGCCTTCCTCTAGGCCCAAATAATGGTGAAGTGTCATGTAGTCGACGTTCACATAACACCACTAGAGGAGAGTAAACATACATCTCATCAAAATATCGAAAGAATACCAAATTCACATGAGTACTTATAGCAAGACTTCTCCCATGTCCTCAAGAACAAACGTAACTACTCACAAATCATATTATTTTTCATAATCAGAGGGGTATTAATATGTATGAAGGATCTGAACATATGATCTTCCACCAAATAAACCAACTAGCATCAACTACAAGGAGTAATCAACACTACTAGCAACCCACAGGTACCAATCTGAGGTTTTGGTACAAAGATTGGATACAAGAGATGAACTAGGGTATGTGAGGAGATGGTGCTGGTGAAGATGTTGATGGAGATTGACCCCATCCCGCTGAGAGGATTGATGGTGATGACGATGGTGATGATTTCCCCCTCCCGTAGGGATGTTTCCCCGGCAGAACAACTCTGCCGGAGCCCTAGATTGGTTCCGCCAAGGTTCCGCCTTGTGGCAGCGGAGTTTCGTCCCGTAAGCTTTCTTATGATATTTTCCAGGGTAAAAGACTTGATATAGTAGAAGATGGCCACCGGAGGGCTGCCAGCGGGCCCACGAGGCAGGGGCGCGCCCTAGGGGGGGGGCGCCCCCACCCTCATGGATAGGGTGTGGCCCCCCTGACATTGATTCTTCCGCCAGTATTTTTTATTAATTGTAAAAATGAATTTCAAGGAGTTTCAGGACTTTTGGAGCTGTGCAGAATAGGTCTATAATATTTGCTCCTTTTCTAGCCCAGAATCCCAGCTGCCGGCATTCTCCCTCTTCATGTAAACCTTGTAAAATAGGAGAGAATAGGCATAAGTATTGTGATATAACGTGTAATAACAGCCCATAATGCAATAAATATCAATGTAGATGCATGATGCAAAATGGACGTATCAGGGCACGGCTTGGGAGGAGCCCAAGTAGGATTCGGTCCTACTTGGGGCGCCTCCTGGCCTCTCCTCTCCCCCTCCCACTGATGTCTACTACGCAACCTTCTTGTTGTAGACTTGTGTTGGGCCTCCAAGCGCAGAGTTCTGTAGGACAGTAGCAAATTTCCCTCAAGTGGATGACCTAAGGTTTATCAATCGATGGGAGGCATAGGATGAAGATGGTCTCTCTCAAACAACCCTGCAACCAAATAACAAAGAGTCTCTTGTGTTCCCAACACACCCAATACAATGGTAAATTGTATAGGTGCACTAGTTCGGCGAAGAGATGGTGATACAAGTGCAATATGGATGGTAGATATAGGTTTTTGTAATCTGAAAATATAAAAACAGCAAGGTAGCAAGTAACAAAAGTGAGTGAAAACGAGATTGCAATGCTTCGAAACAAGGCCTAGGGTTCATACTTTCACTAGTGCAAGTTCTCTCAACAATGATAACATAATTGGATCATATAACAGTGCCTCAACATGCAACAAAGAGTCACTCCAAAGTCACTAATAGCGAAGAACAAACGAAGAGATTATTATAGGGTACGAAACCACCTCAAAATTATTCTTTCTGATTGATCTATTGGGCTATTCGCATAAGTGTCACAAACAACCCTAGAGTTCGTACCAAAATGACACCTTAAGACACACATCAACCAAACCCTAATGTCACCTAGATACTCCAATGTCACCACAAGTATCCACGGGTTTGATTATACGATATGCATCACACAATCTCAGATTCATTTATTCAAACCAACACAAAGAACTTCAAAGAGTGCCCCAAAGTTTCTACCGGAGAGTCAAGACGGAAACGTGCGCCAACCCCTATGCATAACTTCACAAGGTCACATAACCCGCAAGTTGATCACCAAAACATACATCAAGTGGATCACGTGAATATCCCATTGTCACCACAGACAAGCACATGAAATACATACATCAAGTGTTCTCAAATCCTTAAAGACTCAATGCGATAAGATAACTTCAAAGGGAAAACTCAATCCATTACAAGAAGGTAGAGGGGGAGAAACATCATAAGATCCAACTATAATAGCAAAGCTCGTGTTACATCAAGGTCGTGCCAAATCAAGAACAAGAGAGAGAGAGAGAGAGAGAGAGAGAGAGAGAGATCAAACACATAGCTACTGGTACATACCCTCATCCCTGAGGGTGAACTACTCCCTCCTTGTCATGGAGAGCGCCGGGATGATGAAGATGGCCACCGGTGATGGTTTCCCCCTATGGCAGGGTGCCGGAATGGGCTCCCGATTGGTTTTTCGTGGTTACAAAGGCTTGCGGTGGCGAAACTCCCGATCTAGGTTTCGTTCTGGGGGTGTCTGGATTTATACAAATTTTTGGCGTCGGTTTCACGTCAGGGGGGTCCACGAGGATCCCATAAGACCGGAGGGCGCCCCATGGGGGGTAGGGCGCCCTCCACCCTTGTGGAGGCCTCGTGGATCTTTTGGCCCAACTCTTTTGCTTCGGGGTCTTCTTCTGGCCCATAAAAAATCACCGTAAATTTTCAGCTCATTTGGACTCTGTTTGGTATTCCTTTTCTATGAAACTCAAAAACAAGGAAAATAACAGAAACTGGCACTAGGCTCTAGGTTAATAGGTTAGTCCCAAAAATAATATAAAATAGCATATAAATGCATATAAAACATCCAAGATGGATAATATAATAACATGGAACAATAAAAATTTATAGATACGTTGGAGACGTATCAAGCATCCCCAAGCTTAATTCCTGCTCATCCTCGAGTAGGTAAATGATAAAAACAGAAATTTTAATGTGGAATGCTAGCAAGTGCACAAGTTTGATCAATGATAATTTCAATCACTTTTTGTAGCATCATTATATATCATAACAGTAGCTCATATCATAAAGCTTCTCATGATCAAGTAACAAGCTATTCACATGTTAAAGCATAGACCATGAACTTTCTTGAAAACTATCAAACTAATGCTCTCAGTCATCAAACAATTGCAATTCATCTTATTTTCAGGAAGGGTCTATGTAAGAGCTTTGATTTAGCAAATCCCACATACTCAACCTCCATGATTGCTACCACTCAAAGCATATTTTTAGAACAAATAGCATCCATCGAACACAAATAAAGATCGGGGCTTAATGTTTCGCCTCCCAACTTACTTATCATACAGATAATTGTCAACAATAATAATTCATGATCAAATATATTTGAATGGCCATATATGCTTAGATCTTTTCCCATCACATGATGCTTGCCAACTAAAGAGTAGGTTGGAATGAGAAGCAATACTACTGACTCTTGCATAAAAGTAAAAGATATGCCCTTCACAGAGGGAAGCAGGGATTTGCAGAGGTGCCAAAGCTCGAAGCTTTTAAAACAGAGATGAAAATAATTTTGAGAGGTATGCTTTCATTGTCAACATAACAACCAAGAGTTCTCACTATCTTCCATGCTAGACACATTATAGGCGGTTCCCAAACAGAATGGTAAAGTTTTTACCCCCCCACCACCAACAAGCACATTCCATGATTGGTCCGAAACAACGTGTACCGTCCAACTATCAACAATACTGTGGGAGTTTTGTTTGCAATTATATTTTATTTGATTTGAGCATGGAACTGGGCATCCCGGTTACCAGCCTTTTCTCGTGAATGATGAGCGGAGTCCAATCATCGTGAGAATAACCCACCTAGCATGGAAGATACTAACAATCCCTAGTCGCTACATGAGCGATTCGGGCATACAAAACAGATTTTTATTTGAAGGTTTAGAGTTTGGCACATGCAAATTTACTTGGAACGGCAGGTAAATAGCACATATAGGTAGATATGGTGGACACTCATAGAAGAAATTTGGTTCAAGGGTTTTTGGATGCACAAGTAGTATCTCTACTTACTACAGAAGTTTTGGCTAGCAATTTTGGCTAGCAAATGATTCTAAAAAGCAAGCACCTACATGTTGGAGGATCTATAACAATAGAACTTCTATATAAATATACCCAAACATAACTCATTAAGGTGTCTTCCTTGTCCAACATGAGATAATTTTCTCAAGTTTGAAAATATTTAATGGGGCTCACAATCATAGAAGATAGTATATTTATATGTGAAATCTCTCTTCCTTCAATATTCTTTCATGAATTGTTCAAGTGACCAATACTATGTTTGCTAACTTTCAATAAATTTACCACCTATACTTGTTATATGTGAAGTCATTACTCCCCATGGGATAAGCATATGAAACATATATAATTTCATATTTATGATATTCAATTCATTCAACCATTTACTCGTAGGATATATGTGAAGCACACGAGTAAATGACAAACTAGTCCAAAAAGATATATGTGAAGATCAATGAGTAGTCGAATAATTATGTGCCTATGTGAAGACTCTCTAAAATTTAAGAATTTCAGATCTTAATACTTTATTCATACAACAAGCAAATAATAATAAAACAAAATGATGCTCCAAGCAAAACACATATCATGTGGTGAATAAAAATATAGCTCGAAGTAAAGTTACCGATGAACGAGGACGAAAGAGGGGATGCCATCCGGGGCATCCCCAAGCTTAGGCTCTTGGATGTCCTTGAATATTACCTTGGGGTGCCTTGGGCATCCCCAAGATTAGGCTCTTGCCACTCCTTATTCCGTAGTCCATCGAAACTTCACCCAAAACTTGAAAACTTCACAACACAAAACTCAACAGAAAACTCGTAAGCTTCGTTAGTACAATAAATGAAATCACCACTTAGGTACTGTTGTAAACTCATTTTAAATTCATATTAGTGTTATATAGACTGTATTCCAACTTCTCCATGGTTCATACCATCCGATGCTACTCATAGATTCATGAAAATAAGCAAACAACACAATGAAAACAAAATTTGTCAAAAATAGAACAATCTGTAGTAATCTGGAAACTTTCCATACCTCTGTAACTCCAAAAATTCTGAAAAATTAGGACAACATATACAATTTGTATATGAATCATGTGTCAAAAATTCAGGTCGAAATCACGTTCCAGTGAATTTTCAAAATTCCTGGACCGGGAGCAAAAGTTTCTGTTTTTGCACAGAATCAAGTCAACTATCATCCACACTATCCCAAAGGCTTTACTTGACACTTTATTGAACCAAAAGCTATAAAACATGATTAATATAGTAGATTAATCATGTGAACACACAAAAATAGTAGGGTGAAATGTTGGGTTGTCTCCCAACAAGCGATTTTCTTTAATGCCATTTTAGCTAGGCATGCTAATTTAAATGATGCTCACATGAAAGATAAGTATTGAAACATAACAGGAGCATCATGAAGCATATGACTAGCACATTTAAGCCTAACCCACTTCTTATGTATAGGGATTTTGTGAGCAAATAATATATGGGAGCAAGAATCAACTAGCATAGGAAGGTAAAACAAGCAAATCTTCACGATTTTCAACACATAGAGAGGAAACTTGATATTATTGTAATTCCTACAAGCTTATACTTGTCCCTCATAATAATTTTTAGTAGAATCATGAATTAATTCAACAATATAACCATCACACAAAGAATTCTTTTCATGGTCCATAAGCATAGAAATTTTGTTACTCTCCACATAAGAAAAAAAATTCTTATGAAAGTGGGAGCAAACTCAATGAAATAACTATCATGTGAGGCATAATCCAATTGAAAATTAAAATCAAGATGACAAGTTTCATGGTTATCATTATTCTTTATAGCATACATGTCATCACAATAATCATCATAGATAGGTGGCATGCTTTCATCATAATAAAGTTTCTCATCAAAACTTGGGGGACTAAAAATATCATATTCATCAAACATAGCATCCCCAAGCTTGTAGCTTTGCATATCATTAGCGTCATGGATATTCAAAGAATTCATACTAACAACATTGCAATAATTCTCATTGTACAAAGATTTTATGCCAAACATTTTATAGACTTCTTCTAACAGTTGAGAACAATTTTCCTTTCCATCATTTTCATGAAAGATATTAAAAAGATGAAGCATATGTGACAACCTCAATTCCATTTTTTTCTAGTTTGTTTCTATAGACTAAATTAGCGATAAAACAATAAACTAAAAGATTCGATTGCAAGATATAAAGATAACCTTCAAGCACTCACCTCTTCGGCAATGGTGTCAGAAAAGAGTGTCTACTACACAACCTTCTTCTTGTAGACTCGTGTTGGTCCTCCAAGCACAGAGTTTTGTAGGAGAGTAGGAAATTTCCCTCAAGTGGATGACCTAAGGTTTATCAATCCGTGGGAGGCGTAGGATGAAGATGGTCTCTCTCAAACAACCTTGCAACCAAATAACAAAGAGTCTCTTGTGTCCCCAACACAACCAATACAATGGTAAATTGTATAGGTGCACTAGTTCGGTGAAGAGATGATGATACAAGTGCAATATGGATGGTAGATATATGTTTTTGGAATCTGAAAATATAAAAACAGCAAGGTAGCAAGTAACAAAAGTGAGTGAAAACGGGATTACAATGCTTTGAAACAAGGCCTAGGGTTCATACTTTCACTAGTGCAAGTTCTCTCAACAATGATAACATAATTGGATCATATAACAATCCCTCAACATGCAAAAAAGAGTCACTCCAAAGTCACTAATAGCAGAGAACAAATGAAGAGATTATTGTAGGGTATGAAACCACCTCAAAGTTATTCATTCTGATCGATCTATTGGGCTATTCCTACAAGTCTCACAAACATCCCTAGAGTTCGTACTAAAATAACACTTTAAGATACACATCAACCAAAACTCTAATGTCACCTAGATACTCGAATGTCACCACAAGTATCCGTGGGTTTGATTATACGATATGCATCACACAATCTTATATTCGTCTATTCAAACCAACACAGAGAACTTCAAAGAGTGCCCCAAAGTTTCTACCGGAGAGTCAAGACGGAAACATGTGGCAACGCCTATGCATAAGTTCACAAGGTTATAGAACCCGCAAATTGATCACCAAAACATACATCAAGTGGATCACATGAATATCCCATTGTCACCATAGACAAGCACATGCAAGACATACATCAAGTGTTCTCAAATCCTTAAAGACTCAATGCGATAAGATAACTTCAAAGGGAAAACTCAATCCATTACAAGAAGGTAGAGGGGAAGAAACATCATAAGATCCAACTATAATAGCAAAGCTCGCTATACATCAAGGTCATGCCAAGTCAAGAACAAGAGAGAGAGAGATCAAACACATAGCTACCGGTACATACCCTCGGCCCCGAGGGTGAACTGCTCCCTCTTCGTCATGGAGAGCGCCGGGATGATGAAGATGGCCACCGATGATGGTTTCCCCCTCCGACAGGGTGCCAGAACAGGCTCCCGATTGGTTTTTTGTGGCTATAGAGGCTTGTGGCGGTGGATCTCCCGATCTAGGTTTCTTTTTGGGGGTTTCTGGATTTATATGAATTTTTGGTGTTGCTTTCACGTCAGGGGGGTCCACGAGGAGCCCACAAGACCAGAGGCCCCCCAGGGGGTAGGGAGCTCCCTCCACCGTTGTGGAGGCCTCATGGCTCTTCTGGCCCAACTCTTTTTCTTTGGGGGCTTCTTCTGGTCTATAAAAAAAATGTAAATTTTCAGCTCATTTGGACTCCGTTTGGTATTCCTTTTCTGCGAAACTCAAAAACAAGGAAAAAATAGAAACTGGCACTAGGACTAGGTTAATAGGTTAGTCCCAAAAGTAATATAAAATAGCATATAAATGCATATAAAACATCAAAGATGGATAATATAATCGCATTGAATAATCAAAAATTATGGATACATTGGAGACGTATCACCCACCTATATATATGTGGGGGGCGCCCATAGCACAGACCAGACAATTTCCTAGCTGTGTGCGGCACCCCCTCCACCGTTTACTCCCCTGGTCATATTTTCGTCGTGCTTAGGCGAAGCCCTACGGAGATCACTTCACCATCACCGTCACCATGCCGTCATGCTGACGAAACTCATCTACTACGTCGACATCTTGATGGATCAAGAAGGCAAGGGACGTCACCGGGTTGAACGTGTACAGAACTTGGAGGTGCCGTACATTTTTACTCAATTGGTGGATCATGAAGAAAGTTCGACTACATCAACCGCGTTGTGAAATGCTTTCGCTTACGGTCTACGAGGGTACGTAGACACACCCTCCCCCTCGTTGCTATGCATCTCCATGGATAGATCATTGTGTGTGCGTAGAATTTTTTTGTTTTTACATGCAATGATTCCCAACAAATACCTCCCTTCTTGGGGACACAATGAACGTGACTTACCCATCTACTATCAACTATGGGATAGATTATACCCGCTTCCAGAAGTTTTAGTATTTCAGTTCTTACCACTTCTTTCATCTTAGGATTCAAATGTTGTTGATGATCAACAACGAGTTTAGCATCATGTTCCATATAAATCTTGTGCTGACAGAGAGTGGGACTGATGCCCTTAAGATCATCAAGAGTATACCCAATAGCAGCGGGGTGCTTCTTCAGAATTTTCAATAGTCTTTCTTCTTCATGTTTTGAAAGGATAGCACTATGTAACATCCCAAATTTTGAATTTGGAATGTTATATATTAGATCATCACTGCATATCATATTTTCATGCATTTTTGGTTGATCCTAGAAATTCTAAGCAACTCAAGGACCCATGGAGAGAGAGTTGGGAATTTCATTATTTTCATATTTGAGCTTTCTCAAATTTTGAAAAGAGGATCATTGGTTTTAATTAAATTTTTTCTCTCCTAAAATATTTCCAATATCCAAATAAATGAGAGGAGATAATATGACTTCTCCAAAATAAAAGAAATATTGGAGGAAAAATATTAAAATCAAATTTTAGTTTTTTGGGAGTTTTATTGCTATTTTATTTGCATTAGAAAAATATGCATATTTTCAAAATTGCATTTTAGGCCAAGAAAATGTTCACTTTGTTCTAAATATTCAATTTAGACGGTAAAAATTGTTCTTGGCATTTTTAGGGTTCTCATTTTATTTTTTAGGATTTTTTTTCTATTCGGCGGAATTGATTTTAAAAAAAGAGTTCCTGGACCGAACTGGGCCGAAGCCCAGCTGGCCCAGCCGCCCCACCGCCTTCCCCGCCGTGCCCTCGCCGAACTCTAGAGGGAGTCTGAGCTCGTGCCGCCTGCCGCCCCTCCTCTCCTCGTCCCGCCCCGCCACCTCATCCCCGCCACCAAGCCGCCGCCGCAGCCCTAGCCGCTCTCCGACGCTGCTTCAAGCTGCTGCCGCCGCCGCCCGCGATGCGGCCGCCGCGCTCCGCTGCCGCCTGCACCAGCCAGCAGCCCCGCCGCCTTGCCTCGCCGCCGCGGACTCGCGCCGCCTCCGTCGTTCGGTTCCCGCTCGCCGCCGCCGGTTATTCCTGGTCCATCCTGGTTTTTCCAGAAACCCTAGGTCTTGTTTTTTTAGACCGTTTGTTTTTTGTTCCGATTTAGTTATTTAGCGAGCGTCCGCTCGTTCGTTCGTTTTTAACGAATGCTGTTTGTCCGTTTAGCACAGACAGCGAACGTTCGTTCGTTAGCATGTTCTTTAGTTTTTCTTTTTCCAGGGTTTTCCGCGATTATTTTTGATCGTGATTTCTGCCCTGATCTTAGTTTTAGTTTATCTTTCCGCTCATTTATCGGAATCAGGCGATTCAAGCGCCTAGATCTTCGTTTCGAAGCCCTCTTTCTCTTTAACCAACTTGAAAAAGATTTTGGTACTGTAAAAATTGACTTTAGTCCAGATTAGTAATCGGATCTTGTTTCGTTCGTAGGTTGAGTTTCGTTGCTCCGTTGGATTTGATTCTTTTTGCAAATCGGAGTTCTTCAGTTGAACTCTTTGGTTAGATCTTCTTATTTGAGTTTTACCTGTGCTTTTAGTTGAGTACTTATGTATGCCATTGTTTGATTGCGATAGAATTCCCGTTGTGTGAAGCGTGCTACTACGAGTCTCTAGGTTTTGCGGATCATCAGAAGGCAAGTAACACTTTGATCATACCCCTTTATTACCCAGTTTTTATGCATTAGATTCAATCCTCAAACATTGCATGGTTAGGATCTGATTTAACATGTGGGTATTGGGAAGTAGTTGATGAGGTAGAACCTATTGTCCTGTTTATTATCAAACCTTTGGGAGTTACTTCTATGTTATGCTTAGGATTGCTGTGCTATGCTCGTAGACATGGATTGGGTGAGTGTATCCATGACAGATGTGAATATTGTTAATTAATGGTTATCTTAAGGTGGCTACTTAAAATCACATCTGGGTGGATTGCTTGCGGGCACCTGGAGAATCCAGTGTTGTCCTAGGATATCCCGGGGTTCCGTGTGATCATCCTAAGGTCCTCCACCCAGGCTCAAAGGGATCATAAGATTATTAATGCTAGAAACTTTCGTGTGTAGCCACAAGCTATTATGGGCTCTAGCATAATTGAGTATGTTGTGTGACCTCTTTCAGTGGTAGACTAGCAGATGTAGGGGATGTAGGTTGGTACTGTCTACCCAGAGTAAAGAGTTAATGCTTCTGAAAGACTGTGTCTCGATCATCCATTTCTCAAACATCATGTAGTGCGAGAATTCCAACGAAGGAGATCGAGTTTTGTGGGGAAAAGTGTGCAAACCTCTGCAGAGTGTACAAACTAATCATGGTTAGCCGTGTCCCCGGTTATGGACATCTTGAGTATATGGTTCTTGGATTATCATGTTGATCTCATCACTCTAAATTTAATTTGATTGGGTAATTGATGATGTTTAATTGGGATTGATTTGGAGGAACCTTCTCAATGTTTAACAACCACCATGATAGTTAAATAAAATTTATTCATTTGTTGTAGGGAAAAATTTGCTTTATGCAAAACTGTAACCATAGAGCTTTCCACCAGCCATATATTGCATGTAGTGATAGCATTTATTCTGTTCATTACTCTATGTGTTACATTGCCAGCATATTCCATGTGCTGAACCATTTCGGGCTGCAACATATCATGTTGCAGACTTTTCAGACGACGCGTAAGGTGCCATAGGTCATTGTCGTTCACTCCGCTATGCTGTTGGAGTTGATGGACTCACTTTGTCTTCGAAGCCTTCCGCTGTTATTGTTTTTAGATGGCCTTAAGCCATATTATTGTATTAAGTTCTCTTTTGAGACATTTAATGTAATAAGTGTGTGATTGCAACTCTGTTATAAATCCTCAAGTACTATGCATGTCAGCATTACCGATCCAAGGATGACAATGATGCACAGAGACTAGACTGTTTGAGGTCTGGTTGCTACAAGATGGTATCAGAGCACATGCGGACTGTAGGACACGACCACTAAGATAAACCATAGGCCACTCTTCTCTACTCATTTCTAACTCCTCTCCCTTTTCTACTCTATAGGATGGCAGACTCAAGGAATAAGTTTGCACAACTGGATGAAGATACAGCTTTTGGACGACACTTGAAGGAAGTCACTAGGTACCTGAACATCAGAATACCAAGCTTCACAGGGACCTACATCGCCACTTTACCAGAAGAGGAGCGTTGGATGATTCAAGTTCAAGTTCTAGGAAGGACGTTCATGCCAGTCACTGAGCCCATAGAGTTTTCCTTTGATGCACCAACCTGGAGTCTAGGAAAGAGCATGGCAGCCCACATCGCCATGGGACGCATTGGAGAAGTTTACCACAAGGATCTTAAGGACACTATCTACCAGATTTGTGGGCGCCGAGATGAGCAATGGGAGATGATCAGTACCAGGAGGGACAGGTCCATTGCAGCTTTCATCCAGGAGTTAAACCAACACATTCGTCGCTAGGAAAACCAGATGTGTGCAGGCATGATATATCTGAAGAAGGCAATGACTAGGATATTAGAGCTAGAAGAAGAACTCAAGTCTACACGCGATGGATATGAGGAGGAAATGACGATACTAGTGGAGAAGAATGATGACCTGACAAGGAATCTAGGTGTGTTCATGGGAGACCCCGCGCCAAGAGGAGATGACGACGAATCCAGGGACTACATCATCATTGATGACACCGACTCAGACCCCGACGATAGCGATGATGACTATGTTGATGAAGCTGGAGCAGATATCATGGAGTCTTCCACCGATCAACCTTTCTAGTCGACCACCATATCAGTAATAGTATTTCCCCATGTATATAGTATAGTCCAAGCACTTTTGTAACGATAGTTAGACCGATTGTATGCCCTTGTTTGAGTTGATTGAAGTGATATGATTGTGTTTGTCACATGTGCATATGGGTAGTGTTTTCCCTCTAGACCTCATTCTATTCTGTTATCTCACCTTTTCTAAACCCATCAAATGCCTCCGAGACGTGACAATGGATTTGCCTTCCCACCGGAGCTCACCCAGTTGATCCAGCAGCAGAATACCCTGATGCAGTTGTTAGTCCAGAATCAGAACCAAGGCAATAACAAGAACCCACCACCACCACCACCTGTTGATCACTTAGCCCGTTTCCTAAGGCTTAATCCACCGGTGTTCTCCAGTAGCACCGAGCCGATTGTTGCAGATGATTGGCTTCGCAAGATAGGAAGGGAGCTAACCACTGCAGGATACACAGATGCGCAGAGAGTGCATTTTGCCGCACACCAGCTTGATGGCCCGCGTCATGGTGGGAGAATTTCACAGCCACTTACCCCATTGACACTGTTACATGGGATTAGTTCGAGCAGGCTTTCCGCACTGCCCATGTTTCAGCGGGAGCTATGGCCTTGAAGAAGCGCGAGTTTCGCAACATGCGCCAAGGAGGACGCACAGTGGGCCAGTATGTGGATGACTTTAGTAAGTTAGCACATTATGCCCCGAATGATGTTGCTACAGATGCTGCTAAGCAGGAGAAGTTTCTGGAAGGACTGAACGATGAGCTGAGCATGCAGTTGATGGTGGCAACCTTCAGCAACTACCAGGAGTTGGTAGATAGAGATCTTATGATTGAAGGGAAGCAGCAGCAGATAGACAGCCGCAAGAGGAAGTATGGACAAGGGAAGTACAATTCTGGAGCTCAGCAAAGACCCCGTTTTACCTCGAACTCGGGAGCGCACATTCACCATAACCATGGAGGCCATAATTCTAATGGAGGAATTCCGCATAACCATAGTGGCCCCAAGAATGGGAATGGAGGAAGCAACGGTCAGAACCGTTCCAACCCAGCAACGCCCGCCAAGAAGGATCTAAGTCACATTACTTGTTTCAAGTGCGGGAAGAATGGACATTATGCCACGGAGTGTTCTGAAGCAAAGAATGGAAATGGCAATGGAAGCTCTGGGAAGAAGCCTAACCCTTTCAATAGGGGACAGGTGAACCACGTTAACATGGAGGAGGCTGAAGCTCAGCCAGATGCAGTAATAGGTAAGTTTTTGGTTAAATCATTTACTACACTCGTTCTTTTTGATAATGGTGCATCACATTCATACATATCAAGGGGATTTGTGGATAAGTATAAGTTGCCAACCCAAGACCTTAGGTCACCCATCTTAGTAACCTCTCCAGGAGCAGAGCATATGGCCAGCCTATGGTGTGATCGATTACCTTTAAGGATTGGTAACTATGTGTTCCCCTCAGACCTAATAGTATTGGAGTCACAAGGATTGGATGTAATATAGGCATGGATTGGTTATCAAAGTGTGGAGGGAACATTAACTACGTCAGTAAGTCAATTATGCTCACCACCCCAAAGGGAAGAAGGATTAAGTATGTATCCCGGCATGTGCCGAAGAGGACTCAAGTGAATTCCTTATCAGGAGTTGTACAGGAGGAAGTACCAGTGGTGAAGGATTACCCAGATGTATTTCTGGAGGAGTTGCCAGGCATGCCACAGGATAGAGACATTGAGTTTTTGATTTAACTTTTGCCAGGCACTGGGCCAATATCTAAGAGACTGTATTGGATGCCCGCATAGGATTTGGATGAAATTAAGAAGCAGATTAAGGAGTTATGGGATAAATGTTTTATTCGACCAAGTTCATCACCTTGGGGATGTCCAGTACTTCTAGCGGAGAAAAAGGATGGATCGTTAAGGATGGTTGTTGATTATCGTGCATTGAATGAAGTGACGATCAATAACAAATACCCACTGCTGATGATCAATGATTTGTTTGACCAGTTGCATGGGGCTAAAGTATTTTCCAAGATCGATTTACGATTAGGATACCACCAACTGAAGATTCGCGAACAGGATATCCCAAAGACAACTTTTACCACAAGGTACGGGCTATATGAGTATACCGTTATGTCATTTGGTCTGACTAACGCGCCTGCCTATTTCATGAACATGATGAACAAAGTGTTTATGGAGTTTTTGGATAAGTTCATCATGGTGTTCATTGACGATATATTGGTCTACTCAAAGAATGAAGAGGAGAATTTGCGTTTGGTTCTAGAGAAGATTAGAGAACATCAGTTGTATGCCAATTCAGCAAGTGTGAGTTTTGGCTGAAGGAAGTTGGATTCCTCAGACATGTTATATCCGGAGAAGGAATAGCAGTAGACCCTACCAAGGTTGAATCCATGACAAAATGGGTAGCACCCACATCAGTTGGAGAGATCAGGAGTTTTCTTGGACTCGCAGGATATTATTGGAGGTTTATAGAGAATTTCTCCAAGATTGCTAAGCCCATGACGGAGTAGTTGAAGAAGGACACCAAGTTCAATTGGACTGAAGAGTGTGAAGCCAATTTTTAGGAGTTAAAGAAGCATTTGGTTACAGCCCCAGTGCTGATTCTTCCAGACCAACGTAAGGATTATCAAGTGTATTGCGACGCTTCACGTCGAGGACTTGGAGCAGTGCTTATGCATGAGGGAAGAGTTGTTTCTTATGCCTCACGACAAATTAAACCTCATGAGATAAATTATGCCACCCATGATTTGGAGTTAGCAGCCGTAGTGCATGCACTGAAGATGTTGTCGGTGTTCTGGGAATGGGGGTACCCAGACTTGCCTGCCTGCGGCCTACGACGTGGCTCAAGGAGTGGCCCAGTATGGCCCATCTTCATGAACACATGCTCAAGACCCTCGCGAGGGGCCAAGCCTCATGGGGTGGACGACAGGAAGCTTCCTCAGGCACAACCTCGTCAGGCTGGCTCGCGAGGAGGTGGAGAGATCAAGGCAGGGTACCTCACGAGGTGCCCATGACGCAAGCCATGACGACCGATGCCAGGCGGGCGCCGGCCTGCGCAGAGTCCTTGTTTCCTCGTTGGTGCAAAGGGGGCAAGCACAGACAAGAGTATCAAGCAAAGGCAACCATTTCGGTGCAACAAGACCAAGACCAGCAGAACGACAGGATGGAGGTCATCATGGAGCCCTAGCCGGCGTCAACGTCAGAGTCTTTGGCAGGCGAGGACTGACTTTAGCCAGGATAAGTGTACTAGATGTTCCCCTTCAAAATGGCCAATTGTTGGCCCCCTTCCCGCTCAATATTTGGGAAGAGGACCAAGGCCTCGCTCTATAAATAGGGCTAGCCACCATAGAAGAAAGGGATCCGGATTCAATCCTTCCCAAGAGGCATCACCACCACAAGAACTCCTCTCCTCGCGAGGTGGTTCTTCCTTTGTATTGTTCATCACCAGCCCCTGAGGCAATCCACCACACCACAAACTAGAGTAGGGTATTACACCACAATGGTGGCCCGAACTAGTATAAACGTCGTGTCGCTTGTGTTGGTCTTTGTGTAGTTTAGATCCTTGCGAGGCGATGAGACGTGAGTAGGTAGGAGGTTTGATCTCCACGCGCACCCTAGAGTTCGAACCTTGAGGGTCTGCCGGAACCCAAAATCCGACATTTGGCGCGCCAGGTAAGTGTGCGCCGGAGCTTTCCCTTCCGCCGACCCGCTCTCCGCCAACACCGCGCTTCGCCCTCATGATGGGCAAGGCGCCGCCCGCTCCGGTTGCGAGCACCAGCACGGGGGCCAGGGGGCTCCGAGCCTTGGCCCCTGCCTTGCGGCAGGTGCAGTGGCCGAACAAGTTCAAGCCGGAGATGCCATCGCGCTACAACGGCACGGCTGATCCGCTGGCTTTCCTGCTGGCATACGAGGCGGACGTCCTCAAGGCCGGGGGCGACGACAGGGTCATGGCTAACTTGTTTCCCATGGCCCTCATCGGCGTCCCGCACATGTGGCTGCTCCACCTGCCAACAGCTTCCGTGGCCTCTCGGGGGGAGCTGCGTGGCCCCAGTACGCTGTACCGGCGCCCCCGGTCATCACATCTCTCCTAGATGGCTCACAGGCGCCACCTTCAGGCCGCCACATCAAGCCATTCATCCGCCAGATCGGCGCCGCTTCCGTGCAGCATGGGGCTCCTCCATTGGGCGGCGCCTAAAGCCGATCTGGCCTTCAGCTCGGATGATCACCCCTCCAACTCAGCCTGCTCGGGCGCGCTCCCAATGCTATGCACCCCCACCATCTGCCAGGTGGCTGTCACCAGGACCCTCATCAATGGCGGTGCTGGCCTCAGCATGCTCTCGGTGGAAGCCTTCAGCCTCCTCCACGTACCACCGGAGCAGCTTCAGCCCAGCAGACCCTTCTTGGGCGTCGGAGGTGGTTCCACCGACTCCCTAGGACAGATCTGCCTCCCGGTGACCTTCGGCACCTACGACAACTTCCGCACGGAGCTAATCGACTTCGACATCGCCCCCATCGGCCTCCCATACAACGCCATCCTCGGCTACCCGGCACTAGCCCGATTCATGGCCGCAACTCACCCAGCGTACAACCTCATGAAGATGCCCGGGAGTAGCGGCGTCCTCACCGTGTCCGGAGACACCGGGGATGCGTTGCAAGCTCTCAAGCTTGCCTTCAAGACTATGGCGGTGGCGCAGCCCGCCGGCTCAGTCGTCCCCGAGCCCAAAAGGGCTGCACAGGCCAAGAAGAACCAGCTGTTTAGCCAAGACAAGGCGGAAACCAAGCAGGTACCGGTCAACGAGTGTGATACCACCGGGGCTACCTTCACGATTGGCACCAACCTCGAGCCTGAGCAAGAGAAGGCCCTGGTCAGTTTCCTGCACGCGAACAGGAAGGTGTTTGCGTGGGAACCAAATTAGCTAGCAGGAGTCCCGAGGGATGTAATTCAGCACCATCTCAAGTGTCCCAACGTGCGCCCTGTGAAGCAGAAGGCACGGCGGTAGTCCACAAAGAAGCAGACCTTCATCATCCAAGATACCCGCAAGTTAGAAGCAGCAGGGGTCATCCACGAGGTTCGCTACCCAGATTGGCTGGCCAACCCTGTCGTCGTGCCGAAGAAGGGGGGAAAGGAACACATGTGTGTCGACTTCACCAACCTCAACAAAGCCTGCCCGCAGGATCCATTCCCACTTCCTCGCATCGACCAGATCGTTGACTCCACCGCCGAGTGTGACCTACTGTGCTTCCTGGATGCCTTCTCAGGCTATCATCAGATCAAAATGGCGTTGGAGGACGTGGAGAAGACGGCCTTCCTAACCCCATGTGGAGTATACTGCTACACCTGCATGCCGTTCGGGTTGCGCAATGCAGGCGCAACCTTCTAGCGGTTGATGCACATTGCTCTGGGGCGACATCTTGGGAGGAACGCTGAAGCTTACATGGATGACATTGTGTTGAAGTCTTGGGAGGCGAAGACCCTGATACAGGACCTGGAGGAAACCTTCGCGAGCCTCAGCGAAGTGGACCTGCGGCTCAACCCGGGGAAGTGTGTGTTTGGAGTCCCCTCGGGCAAGCTCCTAGGCTTCCTCGTATCACACAGAGGCATCGAGGCTAACCCAGAGAAGGTCAAGGCAGTCGAGGACATGAGCCCGCCAAAGACCCTCAGGGAAATGCAAAAGCTCACCCGGCGCGTAACCGCTTTAGGGCATTTCATCTCCATGCTGGGAGAGCGGGCGCTGCCTTTCTTCAAGCTGATGAAGAGGAAAGGCCCCTTCGAATGGACTGAAGAGGCCGACAAAGCATTCCAAGACCTCAAGAGGTACCTTACCATCCCCCCGGTGATGGTGGCCCCTCGCCCTCGGGAGCCCCTGGTGCTCTACCTTGCAGCCACCCCTTATTCCGCCAGCGCAGCCCTGGTAGCGGTCCGAAAGTAGCGCCAGGCCTCGGCCACCGTCGCACTCCCGGCCGAGGCAGAACAGGGCCCAGAAGGCCTCGGAGAGGCCACGACCGCAGCAGAGAAAGATCAGCCCCGCCAAGAGAGCGCACTAGGAGCACAGGAGGCTCCTTTAGGCGACCAAGGACTGAGGGCCGCGCCACCCCAGGAGGCGCCCCGGCCTCCTGAGGATGCGGGCCGTGCCTGCACCCTCAATCTCATCGAGCATCGGGTGTACTTCGTCAGTACGGTGCTGCGGGACGCAAGGGCACAATACCCAATGGCTCAGAAGCTACTCCTCACACTGTTGGTAGCCTCACGCAAGCTGCAACACTACTTTCAGGGCCATCCCATCAAGGTCGTCTCAGCCTATCCCTTGGAAAGGGTGCTCAGGAGCCCCAATTCAGTGGGGAGGGTTGCCGAATGG
Source organism: Triticum dicoccoides (assembly GCF_002162155.2). Taxonomy (NCBI): domain Eukaryota; kingdom Viridiplantae; phylum Streptophyta; class Magnoliopsida; order Poales; family Poaceae; genus Triticum; species Triticum dicoccoides. The sequence continues at coordinate 470,656,978 of NC_041387.1, read as the reverse complement.
AACATCGAACTGCAAGCATTCCAGCTAGAATTCAGCACTACCATGGTCATTAAGGGGGCTACGCTCGTGGATTTCATGGTAGAATGGACAGAGGCGCCAGGGCTCAAACTGGGCGAGGACCGGTCACTCTCCTCAGGGAGTGAAGTGCCGGATGGTTGGGTGATGTACTTCGACGGAGCATTCGCGCGGCAGGGCGCAGGGGCTGGTGCAGTGCTCAGCAGTTAAGTTCATCAAGGGCCTCGTGAGCCGATTTGGGGTGCCTAACCGCATTATCACCGACAACGGTTCGTAGTTCACCAGCAATCTCTTCAAAACATACTTTGCTAACCTCGGAACACAGATATGCTACGCCTCGCTGGCGCACCCCTGGAGCAACAGCCAGGCTGAGCGGGCCAACGCGGAGGTCCTGAGGGGCCTCAAAACCAGAACCTTCAAGAAGAAGCTAGAAGCCTACGGCAGGGGCTGGTACGACGAGTTCCAATCAGTGCTGTGGTCCATCCGCACGACCGCAACCAAGCCGATTGGCGAGACCACGTTCTTTCTGGTTTATGGAGTTGAAGCTGTTCTCCCTCACGAGGTCACGCATTGTTCCGCACGGGTCCTGGCATTCGACGAGGCGCAGCAGGACGCCATGCGGGGGACAGATCTCGTGCTGGGGGAGGAGTGTCGCTGAGAAGCCACGCTACAAGCAGCAAGGTACCAACAAGCACTGTAGCGATACCACTACTGCAACATCTGCCCCAGGACTCTTTAGGTAGGGGACCTCGTGATCAGACGGGTTCTCTCCAGGGAGGGGCTGCATAAGCTCTCTCCCATGTGGGAGGGCCCATTCAAGGTTGTTCATGTTTCCATGCCCGGCTCCGCGCGCTTTGAGACCCAGGAGGGGGTGCCCGTCCAGAACGCGTGGAACATTCAACATCTCCGAAGATTTTACCCCTGAAAAAGGCCCGGTGCCTGTGAAGAAGGCGAATGCCTGTGAAGTAGCCGCGTTTTGGAAAAGGCCCGGTGCCTGTGAAGAAGGCAAATGCCTGTGAAGTAGCCGTGTTTTGGAAAAGGCCTGGTGCCTGTGAAGAAGGCGAATGCCTGTGAAGTAGCCGCGTTTCGGAAAAGGCCCGGTGCCTATGAAGAAGGCGAATGCCTGTGAAGCTGCCACATTTTGGAAAAGGCCTGGTGCCTGTGAAGAAGGTGAATGCCTGTGAAGTTGCTGCGTTTGGGAAAAGGCCCGGTGCCTGTGAAGAAGGCAAACGCCTGTGAAGCTCGCAACCCGTGACACTCTCACGTAATAATGAGTGGGGCTGTACACGCCCCGGAGTCTCAGGAGTGCCGCCCTCGGGCCTCGGGGGCTCCTGCCCACGCCCAGTGGCAGCACTTAGCTCCGCGCTGGTGAGAAGACGTCGAAGACTAGATTAGGTGCCGGATGCGGCTTCTTTCATTTGCTTTCCGCAGTTGGCTTGGTTGTTTCTATTTGAAGTTTTACTGAAGCTGTTACCGTTTCGAGCTCGCGACTCTTCGTCCATTTCACTTGTTTGTTTCGTTTTCTCTCGCGCAAAGTCTCACGAGGGAGGAACATGGGCACCCTCGCGAGTGTTTTCTGCCCTGGTGATTTGGAACTTCCCTATCCGAGTCCGCTGTGGGAGCACCCCTCCCAGTCCGTGCCTCAAAGGTATCGCGACATGATCACGAGACTTGGGTTGGTCGTCCCCGCTACCAAGGCTGGAGACTACCCCTACTGACTAACCCCTACAGGACACAAGGCACACAACGAGGCCCTAGCCTCAGGAGGCGAGGACCGCAACGAGCTTCCACACAAACTAAGTAATTTCCGCGCATAAACACGCGGAACGAAAACATAGCACATAAACAGTAGAAACAGCACGCCAATTAAACAACAATAGTTCAACACGCCCCCGTGGGGCACCAGACTACCTTCTTTTTCGCAAGAAAGAAAGAAAAGCAAAATGGGCACGACTTGCCCGACATCAACTCTCGGCAAGGGCTCGTACTGCCTCTGGAGCTTAGCTGGATTCCGTCTCCTGCTTCACCGAGGCACGGTGTCGGGCCGACCCGCTGCCCTCTGCCAGGCGAGCGCGACGGCGAGGGGGCTAGTCGCGACCACCGCTGGAGGAGCTGCCGTCCGATGGGGAGTCACCAAAGCTTGGCGGGCCTCGGGCGCCGCTGCCCGCGTGCCTCCCACCACCTTCATCCCGACCAACGCCGGGGCTGGGCGCACGGCCGCGGTCATCATCTTCAGGGCAGCATCCGGCACGGCGGCCGTCTTCCCAGAACACCCTCATGTAGAGGGTGGCATCGCCGTCGAACTTAAAGTGTAGAGTGCACCGTCGGCTCAGGCCACGCGCGTGGGCAAACGTTTGCCAGCCGCGGGTCAGGGCCGCCTCCCCGATGGTGGAGACCGCCAGAGTAGCCCAGGAGGCCTGGCTGCAGCAACCATCTGCCTGAAGCCAAAGGCCGCCCGGGGCACCAGCCGGAAGTTCACCTACAAAGAAGCGGGGGAGCCGGAGCCAGGTGCCGGTCGGGTCCACCGACCACACGACGAACTCCGGCAGCACCTCCGCGGAGCGGGAACGCGGCCTGGGGGGTCGCGCAGCCACAGCGTACCTCTCGTCGGCAGCCGAGCGCCCACCGCCACACAGAGGACTGCTTCCACGACCACGGGAAGCCGCAGCGGGGGCCGTAGGGTGCTTGCGAGGGCGGCCCTGACCACGCTTGCCCAGAGGAGGCCAGGCCCTTCCTGGCGAGCCTTTCCTTTCTTCGCGGCCGAGAACCTCTTCGGCGGGGCCATGGGGATGATGAGCGGCCAAGAAGAAGAAGGGGAGTAGAAGGAAGGGATGGACTGGAAGGGCTCGTGCCGTTTTGTACATATAGCCGGGGGAGGCCAACCGCCGGCCTCCACGATCACAGGTAATCATGACCCGTTTTGCTTGCAGGGACATGTCAAGTCGTGCAGTTACCGAGGCGTCGTGGGGGAGCAGGGACGCCCACGTCCAATCAACCACCACGCGGCGCCCAAGGCCGCAGCATGTTGGGGCCCGCGGCGCTTTGCACTTGCCCCTTTGCTTCTCTGCTAAGCCAAGTCCAGGCGCGCCTTGGGCCCGGGGGCTACAATCGGTGTTCTGGGAATGGAGTACCCAGACTTGCCTACCTGCAGCCTACGGCGTGGCTCAAGGAGTGGCCCAGTATGGCCCATCTTCATCAACACATGCTCAAGACCCTCGCGAGGGGCCAAGCCTCGCGGGGTGGACGACAGGAAGCTTCCTCAGGCACAACCTCATCAGGCTGGCTCGCGAGGAGGCGGAGAGATCAAGGCAGGGTACCTCACGAGGTGCCCATGATGCAAGCCATGACGACCGAAGCCTGGCGGGCGCCAGGCGGGCGCCGGCTTGCGCAGAGTCCTTGTTTCCTCTTTGGTGCAAAGGGGGCAAGTACAGACAAGATTATCAAGCAAAGGGAACCATTTCTGTGCAACAAGACCAAGACCAGCAGAATGGCAGGATGGAGGTCATCATGGAGCCCTAGCCGGCGTCACCGTCAGAGTCTTTGGCAGGCGAGGACTGACTTTAGCCAGGATAAGTGCACTAGATGTTCCCCTTCAAAATGGCCAATTGTTGGCGCCCTTCCCGCTCAATATTTGGGAAGAGGACCAAGGCCTCGCTCTATAAATAGGGCTATCCACCACAGAAGAAAGGGATCCGGATTCAATCCTTCCCAAGAGGCATCACCACCACAAGAACTCCTCTCCTCGCGAGGCGGTTCTTCCTTTGTATTGTTCATCACCAGCACCTGCGGCAATCCACCACACCACAAACTAGAGTAGGGTATTACACCACAATGGTGGCCCGAACTAGTATATACCTCGTGTCCCTTGTGTTGTTCTTCGTGTAGTTTAGATCCTTGCGAGGCGACGAGACGTGAGTAGGTAGGAGGTGTGATCTCCGCGCGCACCCCAGTGTTCGAACCATGAGGGTTTGTCGGAACCCGAAATCCGACAGATGTGGAGACACTTTCTCATCGGAAACCACTATGAGGTGTACACGGATCACAAGAGTTTGAAGTATATCTTCACGCAGAAGGAGTTGAATCTCAGGCAGAGGAGATGGTTGGAGCTCGTTAAGGATTATGATATGAAATTGCACTACCATCCCGGAAAGGCTAATGTAGTAGCCGATGCGTTGAGTCGCAAGAGTTATGTCAACATGCTCATAACCGGAGAATTACCCAAGGAGTTAGGAGAGGATCTTCGCGAGTTATGTTTGGAAATAGTTCCGAGAGGTTATGTTGCAGCGTTGGAAATTCATTCCACTTTGATGGATAAGATCAGGGAAGCTCAGAAGACTGACAAGGAGATTGCCGAGATAAAGGAAAGGATGAGCAAAGGAAAGGCCAAAGGATTTCGTGAGGATGAGCATGATACTTTATGGTTTGAAGATCGCGTATACGTGCCTAATGACCCCGAGATCAGGAAGTTCATTCTGCAGGAGGCCCATGATTCACTGTATTCAATTCACCCATGAAACACCATTATGTATTTGGATTTGAAGGAAAGTTTCTGGTGGACTGGAATGAGGAAGGATATTGCGGAGTATGTAGCCATATGCGATGTATGCCAGAGAGTGAAAGCAGAGCATCAGAAGCCAGCAGGATTGTTACAGCCATTGCCGAAACCCGAATGGAAGTGGGACAAGCTTGGCATGTATTTTATCAAGGGATTGCCCAGGACTCGTTCAGGCTATGATTCGATATGGGTTGTAGTCGATCGCTTGACGAAAGTAGCTCATTTCATCCCAGTGAAGACCACATATACAAGTGCTAAGTTGGTAAAGATATATATGACCAGGATCATATGTCTGCATGGAGATCCGAGGACCATTGTATCAGATAGAGGAACCCAGTTTACCTCAAAGTTCTGGAATCAGTTGCATGAGACTTTGGGTACCAGGCTAGATTTCAGTACAACCTTTCATCCACAGACAGATGGACAGACCGAGAGAGTCAATCAGATTCTGGAGGACATGTTGAGAGCTTGTGTGCTAGACTATGGATCTAGTTGGGACGGCAATTTGCCGTATGCAGAGTTCTCTTACAACAACAGCTATCAAGCCAGTTTGAAGATGGCCCCTTTCAAAGCCTTGTACGGAAGGAGCTGCAGGACACCGTTTTGTGGGATGAAGTTGGAGACCGTCAGTTGTTTGGACCAGATTTGATTAAGGAATCAGAAGAGAAAGTTAAACTTATTCGCGATAGACTCAAGGTAGCCCAGTCCAGGCAGAAGAGCCATGCAGATTCTAAACGCAAAGAGACAGTTTACAAAGTCGGAGACAAAGTATATCTTCGTGTGTCCCCACTTCGAGGAGTTAAGCGTTTTGTAGTTATGGGAAAGTTAGCACCGCGTTTTGTGGGACCATACCAAGTTTTGGAACGTATGGGAGAAGTTGCTTACAAGCTGGAATTGCTTGAAGTATTGTTAGGAGTTCATGATGTGTTTCAGGTTTCCCAGTTAAAGAAGTGCCACACAGAGATGGCCGGTATTCCTTTGAAGGATACAGTGCCACTGGAAGCAATTCAGTTGTATAGCAATTTAACCTATGAGGAGAAACTAGTGAAGATTCTTGATTTTGCCAGCTGAGTCCCACGTAGCAAGGTTATCAAGTTTTGCAAAGTTCAGTGGAGCCACCATACCGAGGAGGAAGCCACGTGGGAACGATAGGAAGACCTACGGAAGGACCACCCACACCTATTCTCTAGCCAACCCGAATCTCGAGGGCGAGATTCATCTTAAGGGGGTAGGTTCGTAACATCCCAAATTTTCAATTTGGAATGTTATATATTAGATCATCATTGCATATCATATATTTCATGCATTTTTGGTTGATCCTAGAAATTCTAAGCAAATCAAGGACCCACGAAGAGAGTTGGGAATTTCGTTATTTTCATATTTGAGCTTTCTCAAATTATGAAAAGAGGATCATTGGTTTTAATTAATTTTTTCTCTCCTAAAATATTTCCAATATCAAAATAAATGAGAGGAGATAATATGACTTCTCCAAAATAAAAGAAATATTGGAGGAAAAATATTAAAAATCAAATTTTAGTTTTTTTGGAGTTTTATTGCTATTTTATTAGCATTAGAAAAATATGCATATTTTCAAAATTGCATTTTAGGCCAAGAAAATGTTCACTTTATTCTAAATATTCTATTTAGACGGCGAAAATTGTTTTTGGCATTTTTATTTTATTTTTTAGGATTTTTTTTCTGTTCGGCGGAATTGATTTTTTTTTAAAGAGTTCGTGGACCGAACTGGGTCGAAGCCGAGCCGGCCCAGCCTTCCCCACTGCCTTCCCCACCGTGCCCTCACCGGACTCCCGAGGGAGTCTGAGCTCGCGCCGCCCGCCGCCCGACCCCCTCCCCAAGTCGGAGCTGCCGCTGCCTCTGCCCCCTTTAAATACCCAGCCCCGCCGCCCCTCCTCTCCACGTCCCGCCCCGCCGGCTCAGCCCCGCCACG
>NC_041387.1:470564678-470649752 GCF_002162155.2 Triticum dicoccoides | reverse complement strand
CTGCAAGCTGCTGCCGCCGCCGCCCTGCACCGCTGCCCGCGCCAGCCCGCAGCCACGCCAGAGCCCTGCCGCCTCGCCTCGCCGCCGCGGACTCGCGCCGCCGCCGCCGGTTTTTCCCGGTCCGTCCTGGTCTTTTTAGAAACCCTAGATGTAGTTTTTTTAGACCGTTGGTTTTTTTTTGGTTTAGTAATTTAGCGAGCATCCGCTCATTCATTCGTTCTAACGAATGCTGTTCGTCTGTTTAGCACAGACAGCGAACATTCGTTCGTTAGCCTGTTCTTTGGGTTTTCTTTTTCCAGGGTTTTCTGCGATTATTTTCGATCGCAATTTCTTCCCTGATCTTAGTTTTAGTTTATTTTTTTGCTCGTTTATCGGAATCAGATGATTCAAGTGCCTAGATCTTCGTTTCGAAGCCCTCTTTCTGTTTTACCAACTTGAATAAGACTTTGGTACTATAAAAATTGACTTTAGTGCAGATTAGTAATCGGATCTTGTTTCTTTCGTAGGTTGAGTTTCGTTGCTCCATTTGATTTGATTCTTTTTGCAAACTGGAGTTCTTCAGCTGAACTCTCTAGCTAGATCTTCTTATTTGAGTTTTACCCGTGCTTTTAGTTGAGTACTTATGTATGCTATTGTTTGATTGTGATAGAATTCCCGGAGTGTGAAGCATGCTACTACGAGTCTCTAGGTTTTGCGGATCATCAGCAAGGCAAGTAACACTTTGATCATACCCCTTTATTACCTAGTTTTTATGCATTTGATTCAGTCCTCAAACATTGCATGGTTAGGATCTGATTGAACATGTCGGTATTGGGAAGTAGTTGATGAGGTAGAACCTATTGTCCTGTTTATTATCAAACCTTTGGGAGTTACTTCTACGTTATGCTTAGGATTGCTATGCTATGCTCGTAGACGTGGATTGGGTGAGTGTATCCATGACAGATGTGAGTATTGTTAATTAATGGTTATCTTAAGGTGGCTACTTAGAATCACATCTGGGTGGATTGCTTGCGGGCACCTGGAGAATCCAGTGTTGTCCTAGGATGTCCCGGGCTTCCGTGTGATCATCCTAAGGTCCGCCAACCAGGCTCAAAGGGATAATAAGATTATTCATGCTAGAAACTTCTGTGTGCAGCCACAAGCTATTATGGGCTCTAGCATAGTTGAGTATGTTGTGTGACCTCTTTCAGTGGTAGACTAGCAGATGTAGGGGATGTAGGTTGGTACTGTCTACCCAGAGTAAAGAGTTAATGCTTCTGAAAGACTATGTCTCGGTCATCCGTTTCTCAAACATCATGTAGTGCGAGAATTCCAATGGAGGAGATCGAGTCTTGTGGGTAAAAGTGTGCAAACCTCTGCAGAGTGTACAAACAAATCATGGTTAGCCGTGTCCTCGGTTATGGACATCTTGAGTATATGGTTCTCTGATTATCATGTTGATCTCATCACTCTAAATTTAATTTGATTGGGTAATTGATGATGTTTAATTGGGATTGAGTTGGAGGAACCTTCTCAATGTTTGACAACCACCATGCTAGTTAAATAAAATTTATTCCTTTGTTGTAGGGAAAAAATGCTTTATGCAAAACCATAACCATAGAGCTTTCCACCAGCCATATATTGCATGTAGTGATAGCATTTATTCTGTTCATTATGCTATGTGTTACATTGCCAGCATATTCCATGTGCTGACCCGTTTCGGGCTGCAACATATCATGTTGCAGACTTTTCAGACGACGAGTAAGGTGCCATAGGTCATTGTCGTTCACTCAGCTATGCCGTTGGAGTTGATGGACTCACTTTATCTTCCAAGCCTTCCGTTGTTATCGTTTTTAGATGGCCTTAAGCTATATTATTGTAATAAGTTCTCTTTTGAGACCTTCGATGTAATAAGTGTGTGATAGCAACTCTGTTATAAGTCCTCAAGTACTGTGCGTGTCAGCATTACCGATCCAGGGATGACACTGATGCACAGAGACTAGATTGTTTGAAGTCCGGTCGCTACACACTAATAATAAGAGGATATATCTTTTTATCATCAAGATAATCATATTTCAAAGTGTCTGGCAGTTGTTTTAGTTCAAACATAGGATCACCCTTTGGTGGAGGTGGACCTCTTAGAGTTTCAATAGGCAAATTGTGTTTAAGCAGAGGTCATTGTTCAAAGAAGGTCTTATTTATTTCATTTCTTTCATGCATATGCATATCATTTTCATGATCTAGCAAATATTGTTCTAGTGGATTAGTAGGAGGCACGGAAATAGAAGCAAGACCAATTATTTCATCCTTACCAGGTAATTCCTTCTGATGGAGTAGTCTATTAAACTTGAAGAAATTCAATTCATGAGACTCATCACCAAAGCTAACACTGACGGTTTGTTTATGACAATCTATAGTGCCATTGACAGTGTTCAAGAAAGGTCTACCAAAAATAATGGGACAAAATTCATCTTGAGGGGAACCAAGAACTAGATAATCAATAGGGTTTTATATTTTCCCGCACAAGACTTCAACATCTCTAACAATCCTAAGTGGTGTGATGGCGTCTCTATTAGCAAGTTTAATAGTGACATCTATATCTTCTATTTCAGCGGGTGCTAATGTCATTTTCTTGATATAAGGTAAAAAGAATAGCACTTACGCTAGCACCCAAGTCACATAAACCATGATAACAATGATCTCCTATTTTGACTGAGACAACAAGCATGCCAACAACAGGTCTATGTTTATCCTTTTCATCGGGTTTGGCAATTCTAGCAGCTTCATCACAGAAGTAAATAACATGCCCATATTTATTTTCTACGAGGAGATATTTGACCATAGCAACACTAAGTTGTACTTTGATTTGTTCAGCAGGTTTGGGTGCTCTAATATTACTTCTGTGAACCAGAGTTGAAATCTTAGCATGTTCCTTTATCCTAACAGGGAAATGTGGTTTTTTAGTATAAGTAGTAGGCACAATTGGATCAACATTGTAAATTATAGTTTCATCTTTAGTTATGGCCGGTTCTTTAATTTCTTCTTTAATAGGGGGATGATATTTAAACCACTTCTCCTGAGGGAGATCAACATGAGTAGCAGAAGATTCACAAAAAGAGGCTACTATCTCAGAGTCAAGTCTGTATTTAGTGCTAAACTTTTAAAATGCATCGGTATTCATAAAAGATCTAACACAATAAAACTCAAGCTTAATAATGACTCTTTACCTTTGTCGACTTCCCAATCTTCAGAGTTTCATTTAATTCTTTCTAAAAGGTCCCACCTGAATTCAATAGTCTTCTTCGTAAGAGAACCAGTGCAAGAAGTATCAAGCATGGATTGATCATCATGAGAAAGTCGAGCATAAAAATTCTGAATAATAATTTCTCTTGAGAGCTTATGATTGGGGCATGAATATAACATTGAATTAAGCCTCCCCAAGCTAGAGCAACACTTTCTCCTTCATGAGGCCAAATTTATATATATAATTCCGATCATGATGAACTAGATGCATAGGATATTTTTTTGGGTGAAATTCCAATTTCAATCCATTCCAGTTCCAAGATCCAATATCATCGCATAACCTATACCATGTTAATGCCTTTCCCTTCAAATATAAAGGGAAAACCTTCTTCTTTGCTTCATCTCCGGATAAACCTACAAGCTTAAATAACCCAAAAATTTCGTCCACATATATCAAGTGCATATCAGGATGTTCAATTCCATCTCCTGCATAAGTATTAGCTAGCAGTTGTTTTATCGTACCCGAAGGAATTTCCTAACCAATATTTTCAGTAGGTGCAGTAGGTCGAGGGGCAACTAATTTTGGTTCCGGACGAGGTGAAGATACCCCGAATAAACCCCTCAAAGGATTGTTTTCCATAGTAACAAGTGACAATAAATTTCAGCACACTATATAAATTTTCCTTACCAATTTCCACTTATCAAGAGTGCTTCACTCCCCGAAAACGGCGCTAGAAAAGAGCCTTGATGACCCACAGTACGATGTGACCTTGAAGACTTGGTAATCATTCGAGGAACATGAAGCATGAAGACTTTTGTTTTTACTGTTCCATTTTCTCTTTCTTGAGTCATAGGAAACACCGTACTATTAAAGGGGGTCGAGGAAATACTAAGGAAAATTTCCATGTGATGCTCAACTCAAAATCCTACACCTACCAATCCTTTCGAGTGAAGCCATTGGAAATCTCGCACAGTTCAGTCATATTCTTCAGTGAAAGAGACGAAGTTCTTCTGGTCTCTGAGGAATTTGTTCTGACTGAAGAGTTAGGAATTCACCAGTGCGAATTGCCTACAAAGTGAGGAACATGATAGCCCTGAGGAATTCAAACCCCAATACTCCGACCGTTGCTGTGCTACACGCCAACTGTCCCAAAATATCTACCCACCTAACGGTCATATCAGACAAGGGCATTTATGTCTTATCATGTCGGGCTGCTCCCTGGCTATAAATAGCCACCCCCTACAACCACTAGCTGGTTGGCTGCTCCAAGAGAAACTTGCACTTGTCATTTGAGAGCAACCCATCCTCCGAGGACTTTGAGTGAAAATCATCAAGTGAGGAAATCTGAAACCCAAACCTACAAAACCCCAAGTGATTGAGAATCACTGAAGAGATTGATCCTGCGTGGATCTGACGCTTGTTTCCTTTGAAGACTGTGCTTCTTCCAGACGGTTAGGCGTCAAGGTCTAGAGCATCCAGGAGGAAATGTGGATCGCCGTGTGACCGAGTTTGTGAAGGTTCAGAAGTCACCTGAAGACTTACCATGAGTGATTGGGTGAGGTCTGTGTGACCTTAGCTCAAGGAGAATACGATAAGGACTGTGTGTCCGGGACTGGGTGTCCTCGAGTTTAAATACTCAGCCGCTCCAACCAGATGTACAACTGAGACAACAGTTGGAACTGGTCTACCAAATCATTGTCTTCATCGAGCTAACTAGTTCTATCTCCTCAACTCTTTCATTTCCTCATGTATGTTGCTGTGTGTTTGTTCATATCTGTTTGAAGACTTTGACTGAAGACTTTCTCAATTTCCTCAGTTCTATTTCTTCAGTCTGTTCGTCTTCTTCCTTGTGCTATCCTATGTTTACGCTTTCTATACTCTTTGCTTTTCTTCTTTTCATCATGATGACTATGCTTGTGTTCTGTTATGTTCCTTTCTGAGTACTTATTCCGCTGCAAGTAGTTCTTCATTTAGGAATTTCCTCACCAACAAATTCCTCAGTGAAGAATTCATAAAAATCGCCTATTCACCCCCTCTAGTTGATATAACGCACTTTCAATTGGTATCAGAGCAAGGTACTCCCTTGTTTTGTGTGATTTTGGTTTAACCACTTGGAGTTCTAGTTATGTAGACTGCCGGTATGATCAAGGTCTCTACTGGGTGTCCTACCTTCGATGGCACGGACTACCCCTACTGGAAGAATAAGATGCGAATGCATCTTGAGGCAATTGACAACGATCTCTGGTATGTTGTGGAAAATGGTGTTCCCTCAGTCACACCTTCCCTGAATGCTGCTGATGTGAAGAGATTCAAGCAACTCGACTCTCAAGCGAAAAATATCATATGTGGCCATCTGAGTAAAGTGTAGTATGGTAGAGTGAGTACTTTGGAAACTGCTAAGCTTATCTGGGATAGGCTCTCCAAAGTAAACAAAGGAGTCTCAACTCAACGTGACTCTCGTGTTGATGTTCTTCGCAATCTCTTCAACCTCTTCAAAAGACTCGACAATGAAAATGTTCCGCAAACCTTCGATCGCCTCACTGATATCTCAAATGAGCTTCAAGCACTTGGCGCCACTGATATCACTGACCATGAGGTGGTGAAGAAATTGCTGAGATCACTCGATTCTTCATTTGACACTCTAGCACTGATGATTCAAGAGCGTGCTGACTACAAGTCACTTGATCCTGCTGATATCCTCGAGAGGCTAAACACTCATGAGTTCCAGCTTGCTGAGAAGAGAGATCTATATGGTTTGAGCTATGGCAAACCAAATGCTCTGAAGACCAAGGCAGTCTCTGAGTCTGAGGAAGAAGACTCTACCAGCAGCCTTGGTGATCCTGAAGAACTGAGCCAGGAACTAGCACTGCTCGTGAAGAAATTTCAGAAGTTCTCAAGACGTGGTCGCTCTGGAAAATCCTCAAGGAGCAACGATTCCTCACCCAGTGACTACAAGAAAAGGCTGTGCCACAAATGCAAGAAGCCTGGTCACTACATTCAAGATTGTCCTCAGTGGGACAAGGAATTAAAGAAGAAGAAATACAAGGATTACAGTTCTGATGATGCCAAGAAGAAGAAGAAATCTTCAAAGTCTTCATCATCAAAATGCTCAAAGTCTTCATCTCACAAGAAGAACAGCTCCAAGAAGGCTCGGGCATTCATTGGCAAGGAAATGGATTCTGAGGCTGAATCTGAGGATCATGAGGAAGAGGCGGCATCCGAGGAGTCTGAGTCAGGTGTGGCAAGTCTAGCTCTTGCTACCGCATTTGTCAGCAAGTCTATCTTCAACTCTGAAGAAAATGGCAACACCAACAACGCTGATGAAGGCAATGATGACTACGCTCCCACATATTGCTTCATGGCAAAGGGTGCCAAGGTAACTAAATACCCCTCCTATGAATCAAGTGAGGATGAATCTGATGAAAATCTTAAGCCCAGCTACTCTAAACTTGCTAAGATTGCTATGAAACAACAAAAGGCTATTGAAAAGCTTCAAAACATGCTAGACAAAAGTGATGATATGTTGGGTGATGAAATGGACCGCACTAAAGACTTAACTGAAAATCTTCAGAGCCTTCAGTCTAAGTTTGACAACCTTCAAAGTCATCATAACACTCTCTAATCTGATCACGAGAAGCTTTCTTATGAATTTCTTCAAAGAAAGCAAGATCTTGAGAAGCTAAGAGTGAGTTATGAAGATCTTCAGAAGGAGCAAGATTCATTACTTGCTCAACAAATCAGTGTTACTCAGGAAGAATTTGTTCCTCCTTGTCTAAAGTGCATAGAACGTGAATCTACTAATTCTTCACCTGAATGTTCAAATGATTCAAATATTACAAATTCTTCACTTGTCTCTGCTATCACTAATTCCTCATCTGAGGACATTGCTAGTACTACTAATGATGCAGGGCTGAAGGAGTTGTACACAATAGGCATGTACAAAAGCCTCAAAGGGCATCAGATTCTTTGTGATGTGCTCAAAAAGCAGATCCTCAACAGAAACCCTAGGAAAGAGGGTATTGCCTTTGAGAGGAAACTCAATGCTGATGGAACATATTGGAAACCTGAGCAGTACCCCAAAACCTCATGGGTTGCTGCAAAAGAACCTCCAGTTGATCCATCCAATCTATCTGGCTTTACATGTGAATCTCCTCATTCTTCTGATGAGTCATTTGACTCCATCTATAAACTGTTCAAAAATTAGAATTGTGAAGTATTTGCGAAATATGTTGGCACTAACTGCAGGAACGGTTCCCCTATGAAGAAAATCTGGTTTCCCAAAAGTTATCTTGAAAGTCTTCAGGTGAATGTCCTCATGACACCACCTGTGAAGAATAGGAACCCCAGATCAAATTCTTCATATGGATCAAATTCCTCAAAAGGATCAAAGTCCTCATATGATCATCATCGTGCTAACCCTTCTATTTCGCAGGGTAGAGCTAAGGGCTATGAATATGAGCATTATTCTTCAAATCATTATGTTCATAAGTCCTCGAAGAATTTCTCTGCTTACTCATATACTTACCCTAACCCCTCTTATTTGAAACGAAGCGGACTGGCTTCTATGCCACCTTTCTCATATGGTGCTCGTAGAGTGATGAATTCTTTGCCACCCCTCCAGATGTGGGTGGTGAAGAAAAAGAACTAATCTCTTTTGTAGGGTCAGGTCTCCAGTCGTGCTCAAAACGATTGAAGAATTTGCTGGAGACCTGAACAGTGCATGTAAGGACGCATGCTAATCATGAATAAATGAATTTTCATTTCTCACGTCCTCATATTGATTTAAATGTGCTTGTGCTTGATGAAATTGAACTGATGATATTGATGTCATATTCTTCACTGATGAAGTATATGAGTTCGTAAGTTGCACTAATTCATCTGCAGGATGATCAGCCCAAAGCAAACGAGTGGGTCCTCGATAGTGGATGTACAAATCACATGACGGGTGACAAGAATCTATTGATGGATGATCCTTTATCACCGTCACATCTGAAGCATATCATCTTTGCTGACAAATGAAAAAGTCAGATATTGGGTCTAGGTAAGGTTGCGATCTCAAAGGATCGACACATGGACAAAGTCATGCTTGTCGAGTCCTTAGGATACAACCTCATGTCTGTCTCAATTCTTTGTGATCTTGGTATGGTTGTTGTCTTTGGAAGATATCGTTGTGTTGTGATCATGGAAGCTGACCATTCCATAGTCTTCGAAGGCTTTAGGGGAGGAGATCTGTATATTGTTGATTTCTCTACAGGACCACAACCAGCCGTGTGCTTACTTGCGAAAGCTTCAGAAGGCTGGCTATGGTATCGACGACTTGGTCATGCTGGCATGAGGAATCTGCACACGCTTGCAAAGAAGAAGCATGTCATTGGCATTGAGAATGTCAAATTCCTCAAGGATCACTTATGCGGAGCTTGTGAAGCTGGAAAGATGACAAAGGCCAAGCATCCAGTGAAGACTGTCATGACTACCACTCGTCCATTTGAATTGCTTCACATGGATCTCTTTGGTCCTAACCACTATTCTGCAATCCTTAATGATGCATCTCAATATGGATTTGTTATTGTTGATGATTATTCTCGTTACACATGGGTGCACATTGTCACTTACAAACATGAAATGCAGGAAGTCTTCAAACGATTTTCCTCGAGGGCTTCAACCAACTTTGGTGGGAAGATCAAGCACATCAGAACTGACAATGGGACCGAGTTCAAGAATTCCGGTCTGGATGGCTATCTTGATGAACTTGGTATTACTCATGAGTTATCTGCTCCATATACTCCTCAGCAGAATGGCATCATGGAGCGCAAGAACAGAACCCTTGCTAAAATGGATCGCACTATGCTTGATGAATACAAGACGCCTCGTCGCTTCTGGATTGAGGCAATTGATACTGCGTGCCATGTCATCAACAGGGTATATCTTCACAAATTCTTCAAGAAAACTGCTTATGAACTCCTCACTGACAAAAAGCCAAATGTGAGTTATTCCAAAGTCTTCGGTGCTAAATGTTGGATTAGAGATCCTCATCACACTTCTAAATTCTCAACGAAAGCACATGAAGGTTTTATGCTTGGTTATGGAAAGTACTCGCAAACCTACAGAGTCTTCAACATCGTTCTTCACAAAGTTGTTGAAACTATAGATGTGCGGTTCGATGAAACTAATGGCTCGCAAGGAGAGCACCTACCTTCTGTGATAGATGAACCAGCACCTGAAGATTCTATCAAGTTCAAGGCTACCGAGGATGTCATTCCTACTGAAGAATCTGCTGAGGAATTCATTCCTGATCATGATGATCACCGAGCTGGCGCACCTGAAGAAAATGGTGCTGAAGAAAATGCTCCTGAAGGGAATGCTGATCAAATTCCTCGAAGACAACCCACTCATCCTCGCATTGCTAACGAAGTGAAAATTGAGAAGATCATTGATGACATTGAAGCACAAGGTCCTCTCACTCGCTCAAAATCTTCACATTTATCTAACCTTTGTGGGCACTTTGCTTTTGTCTCTATCTCAGAGCCCACTAAGGTAGATGAAGCATTTCTGGAGCCTGAGTGGATTCAGGCTATGCAAGAAGAATTACATCAGTTAGAGCTCAACAACGTCTGGGAACTGGTCAAACGTCCAGATCCTCGCAAGCACAACATTATTGGCGCAAAGTGGATCTACCGCAACAAGCAAGATGAAAATGGCCTTGTTGTGAGGAATAAGGCACGGCTTGTAGCTCAAGGCTACACAGAGGTTGAAGGAATTTATTTCGATGAAACTTTTGCACCTGTTGCTAGACTTGAGGCTATTCGCATATTACTTGCTTACGCTACCATCATGATATTATCTTACAACAAATGGAGGTGAAAAGTGCATTCCTCAATGGTAAGATTGAGGAAGAAGTATATGTTGCTCAACCCCCAGGTATTGAAGATCCAAAGAATCCTGACAAAGTCTTCAGACTCAACAAGGCCTTATATGGCCTCAAGCAAGCCCCTCGGGCGTGGTATGACACTTTGAAGGAATTCTTCATGAAGAAAGGCTTCAAACCCGGTTCACTCGACCCAACTCTTTTCAATAAATCTTATGATGGTGAATTGTTTGTGTGCCAAATATATGTTGATGATATTATCTTTGGTTGTACTGACCAACGTTATAGTGATGAATTTGCCTATATGATGAGTGAAGAATATCAAATGTCTACGATGGGAGAATTAAAATTCTTTTTACGTCTTCAAATTCGTCAACAGCGCAACGGTATATTCATATCGCAGGAGAAATACCTCAAAGATGTATTGAGGAAATTCGGCATGCAAGATTGCAAAGGGGTCAAATTCCAATCCCCACAAATGGCCATCTATGCACTGATGAATATGGTCAAGACTTCGATCAAAAGGTATACCGCTCCATGATTGGCTCTTTATTGTATCTATGTGCATCTAGGCCAGATATTATGCTTAGTGTTTGCATGTGTGCCCGATTTCAAGCTACACCGAAGGAATCACACCATAAGGCTATGAAGCATATTCTTCGATATCTAGCTCACACACCAACACTTGGATTATGGTATCCCAAGGGCTCTTCATTTGATCTCGTTGGATACTCAGACTCTGACAATGCTGGCAATCGCGTGGACCGCAAGTCAATGTCAGGCACTTGCCATTTCCTCGGACGATCTTTAGTCTGTTGGTCCTCGAAGAAACAGAACTGCTTATCTCTCTCCACTACAGAAGCTGAGTACACTGCTGCTGGATCGTGTTGTGCTCAACTACTATGGATGAAGCAAACTCTCAAGGACTACGACATCAACGTGAAGAATGTGCCTCTCTACTGCGACAATGAGAGCGCTATCAAGATTTCTCGCTACCCAGTTCAGCACTCGAAGACAAAGCACATCCAGATTCGTCATCACTTTCTTCGTGATCATGTGTTGAAGGGCGATATCTCCATCTGCCGTGCAAGAACTGAAGATCAGCTGGCCGATATTTTCACTAAGCCCTTGGATGAGAAGAGATTTAGCAAGTTGCGGTGTGAGCTAAATATCCTAGAATCTTCGAATATTCTCTGAAATGGACACTCATCCTAACACTTATGCTGACTTGATGACTTAAATGCGCAACACATGAAGTAACGCTTTTCTTCAATCAATGAAGACTAACCCTCTAAGTGTGAAGAAATTAATGAAGAAATTGACTCTTAGAGCCCTACGACAATGGTACACGGTGTCTGAAGCCAACTTTCTTATACGGTGGGTTACGCCACCACAAAAGTTGAAAATCTTCAATTTGAGTTTTTCCTTAGTTTTTGAAATTCCTCAGTTTTTCAAATTCTTCAACTTGCAATGTCTTCATTTGAATATATATATATATATATATATATATATATATATATATATATATATATATGAATTTATGTCCTCTACAACATTCACTTATTGCTAATTCTTCAAGTTGACTGTTTTTGCTAAGTGAATGTGATCGGACCCTTCCCCCTCTATGCTAAACTCAATCTAATCTTTTCACAAATTCTTCATATGCGTTCTGATTTGAAACTCGTTCAAAATCTTCACTGTGTCCTAGACAGCTGAACAAATTGTGAACGGTAACTTAAAACTTATCTTATCTAAATTTTCGGCTTTGCCGCTCAAACCGTTCCGCTTCTCACGACAAATACTTATCTATTCACCCACGATCCTACATGATCGCCACCTCACAGTACGTGGGTGACACATGTCATGTGAATGGGAAAAGCTAGGGGCACGTTCGTCCGAAATCCTCGGGCGCACAGTTTTTCACTACCGCTATAAATACCCCCGCCTTCTCCTCACTTCACTTTTACTCCACTCGACCTCTCTCTCCCGCTCGAGCTTCCCAAACCCTAGCGCCGCCACTACTTCATCGTCGCCGGTGAGGAAGAGCTTCACTGCCTCGACCTCGTCACCGTCGTACTCGCACCGGTTGCGGATTTCTTCACTCTGCCGCCGCCGTAGTTATCTTCCTCTGCCGAGTTAGGGCGTGGAAGATCTGAACGGAGGAACTTCACCTCAACGCTTCCCAGTTCATCGTGTTCTTCACTTTGGGTAATTAAAAGTTAATTTTATTGCCCGCTTTGATTCATGTGTTTTTCCGAAAAATCGTCAAAGGTGTTTATTCTTCAAATCTTCACACACTAAAACACCTCACATGTTATCTGTTCTTGATTCGTTTTTCTAAGCAATGATTTTTTTCAAGATTCCTCAATTGTGTGGATTTTCAAATCTGTACAACTCTGGAACCTAAGATAAAGAACGCTTAGCGAAATTCTTCAAGACTCATCGGTCAAATTCTTCAAACCTATTCTTTTTGAAAATCTTCTGAGAACGCATATGACCTCTCCAAATTGCTCGCAACTATACTCTGTTCACCGGTACAAATGTCCGCTGCTGAATCACTAGGTTCTCATCAACTTAACTCATTTGCAGCGTTCCTCGAAGAAAAGTTGCATACCTCTTCAGAAACTTCAGTTGTTCATCCTCAGCTGAAGAAAATGGCTGTCGGTAAGAAACCACAGAAGGGAGGAAAAAGGCTTGAGGTCAACACAGCGTTTGAAATCCCTGAGGATATTTTTGCTGGATACTGCACTCCTGATGAGGCCAAGTTTTGGCAAGGAGGACAAGAATCAGCGCAAAGTGCGCATACAACGAATTGAGAGGAGATGGGCACGAGAATGGAGGGAGTACAGGTATGTTACTCCCAAGTACATGAAGAAATTAGCGCTCAACCCTCCATGCTCAAGACCTCCATTGAGACCTGGCCAACTAGCGGATCCCACCAGCCTCAAGCACGGTGAGGACTATGCTGCTGAATGGGCTAGGCGCCAGGCCAAACAAGCCAAGCAAGCAAAAGAAGCAGTGAGGAAATTCAATGAAGATTCTGCTGCTGCTGCTAACGCTACTGAGGCCTCTGGTAGTAAGCCCAGGAAGTCTATGCCAAAGAAGCCTGCCCACAAGTCCAGTGCTTCTCCTTCAATGCCCTCATGGCCAAGCTCCTCACAATGCCCTCACGGCCAGCATCTTCAAAACCCTCACGGCCAATTCCTCAGTCTGCTCCTCCTCCTCTGACAAAGTCTTCGGCTGCTCCGACAAAATCTTCGGCACCTGTGCATATTGCCACGTGCCAAAGGACTCAAGGCATCTCTATTGCCCCAGGAGCATCTGCTAGTTCCACTGCTGCACCAAGTTCCTCAGCTGGACCATCTCTGTTGAAGAAAAAGGCCACTGCAGGACGAGGCCTTCGCCCAAGTCCTCACAAGAAGCAGGTTGCCTTCCAAATCCCCTCTGATGACGATGAGGCTGATGATGAAGAACTTGCTGAAATCATCAGGGACAGGCAAGCCAGGGCCGCTAGAGCCAAAGGCAGCAATGTGCCACTACTTCTGGATCCCAAGCTGATCCTCGATTTCATTGACTTATGGCACAAGGACCCCGCTACACCTTTGCAGGAGATGAACCTCACTCCTGGTCAAAGCCATGTTCTCACTCACTTCATTGAGGAAGAAAAGTGGAAATATGAAGAAGGACGAAGGCTGAAGAAAGCGCAATACAAGAAACAATGCTACCTCAAGGACAATGTCCTCACTCTTATCCCTGAACAACTCATTGCTGTACAAGATGAAATCAAGCAACTGAGTGATGATTTCAATTGGTACCATGCTGATTGGAAGGGAGCAAAGGTTCGGTTCATCAATTTGACGAAGACTTTCTCTTCAACTGCCTCTGCGCCAGTGCATGTTGAAATTCCTCAGGCTGAAGAATCTGCCCAGCCCACTGAAGAATATGCCAGCACTGCTGATGTCAGTATGGCTGCTGAAGAAAATGAGAGTACCAGGGCTGATGACTCCATACCAGCCGCTGATGATATTGCCAGGGCATCCACTAGTGATGCGCCTGAAGAAAGTGAACAAGTCAGGGCAACTACAACAGTTGCGCCTGAAGAAAATGCACCTCATGTGCCTACACCACCTCCGAACCTTCCATCTGCATCTGATATGAAGAAGACCAAGGCTGCAGAGCGTGCAGCGATGAAGAAAAGGAAGGCATCAACCTCTTCAAATTCTTCAGCTCCGAAGAAGATGAAGAGTCTGATCAGTTCAATTGACAATCCAATTGATGCCATTCCCGTCTCATTAATGCCATCAAAGGACCTTGTTCCTTTTGGTGAAGAATATGAGATTCCCGAGGAATCTGATGAAGAAACTCCATCTGCTGCTTCGACAGAGCAGTTGGATGAAGAAATTGAAGTGGATAAGATCCCTTCAACCCCAGCCATTTCCTCACCTATGCCTCAGTTCACTGCTGAATAGGCAGGTGTTGATGAACTTGAAGATGAAGATGTGGACATCGGATGTACCACACCAGTGCTAAATGATGACTTTTGGGAAAGTCAGCACCCCAACTCTCTGTTGTTCACTCCTCTCCAAGCTGTTCCTCAGTCCCCAGCCGCTACTGAAGTACAAGTGGAATCGGATGAACCTCGTGCAACCCCGTCTGTTCATGAAGACATTCCAGCCACTAGTGCTGAAGAAACTGTGAATGAAGAAGTAATGACATAGGCTGCAGATGCAGAAGAAATTGAAATTCCTCAACATGAGGAACCTGATATCGCGATTCCTGAGGTGGTTCTACAGATCAATGACACCCCTCAACCCAAGCCAAAGAATCCCTTCTCCAAGAAGCCAAAATTCAAGGCTGATGATTTCTTCAGCGAGCACATATTCTTCACTGAATTCAACCCGTATGACAATGCTCGTCTTAGAAGGAAGCGTTTCTGGACTGCCAACCAAGCAAACTTCAATTCCTCAGTTCTCTTTGACAAGGACAAAGTCTTCGATCATGAGCACATTCCTCACATGGACATGGAATCTATGCCTTGCTTCACGCCGGTCCTCAGTATGCTTCACGATGCAGGCTTGCTGAATTTCTGCTCTGATATCATTGATTGGAATGGAGAGCTTATTCTTCAGTTCTACGAAACTTTGCATATCACAGGCAATGCTACTGACGTCAACTCATGGGTGTTGGATTGGATGACTGAAAACACTCACTACAAGGCACCAGCCTCTGAATTGCTTCGTGCCTTGCCAATCAGTCCTCAACCAGAAGGCGCTCATTGTCTGTATGATGAACCTGAACTTATTGACCACTATATGCAAGTGCTCATGAAGCCGCTGAAGCCTGGACAAGTCCAAAGGACCAAATTCCTCGTGAAGGATTTGCTGTATGTGCCAAGGACTATATATCGCATCCTGACAAAGACAATCAGTCCAATCAAAGGTCATGATTCATCTGATGAAGAAATTGTGGGGATGATGACGAATATGCTCTTCAACATCATGCATGGAATCCCTATCAATTACCATGATTTCTTCATGAGGACTCTAGCGAATGTTGCACTTTCACCATTTGAGCTGAAGCCTTATGCCCCATGGATCATGAGATTCCTCAGATCAAGGTCTTCACTCAACTACAAGGCTCATTTTCAGAATCACCTCAGCTACTTGCCCCTGATTGAAGTCCTCAAACGGACATATTCCTCATCTGAAGGAAAGGGCAAGGCACCTGCTATCATCGGTGAAGGCACTCGTCCATTGGATGGTCAGTTCCGCAAAGCTGCATCTTACTCCACCAATGATGACTCTGTCACTCAAGATACTGCTGCCAATGCTACCAAAACAAGTCCTCAAGCTACTGCTCCTCGTGTGATGACTGATCGTGAAATACTGATAAGTCTTCACCAGAAGGTGGATCGAAACCACAAGTGGGTTAAGCATCAGTTTGGCTCAATTCTTCACAACATGACTTCTACACATAATGCAGTGAAGAAAAACCACTACTACCTCCATGAAGTGTTTGATCGCACCTGGGCTATTTTGTCACATCTATATGGTGAAGAAGATCTGAAGCAAATGGGCTTCAAGGAAGACTTTGACTGGTCCGCACCTCCACCGAAGAAATACAAGAAGGTCAAGGTTCCTTCCTTGGTGGCCAGCTCATATTCTTCATCACGCGCCACAGACGAACATGAAGACTTGGACGACACTGCAGCAGGCCCTACAATGACTCAAGACCCTGACAATGCTGGCGCTCCTCCATCATCATGATATTCTTTAGGGGCGTTAGTCCTCAGTTTAAACCCTTTTGGTCATTCGATGACAAATGGGGAGAAATTTGAGTTAGTCTTCAAGCGGGTCTATATATATGGGCGTCTTTTTTTCTAAGTTACAACTCTCGTTCTTCTGATGACTTTGCTGGATCGAGTTGTAATCTTAAACTCTATGGTGGCTTGATACTTTTGCTGTGGTCTTCTGCATGCTTATTCCTCATTAATGTTAATGCACGCATGCTGAATTACACCAGTCACCATATTTCATCATGCATTTCAAATTCCTCATAGTATATGTCAAATGCGTGTATGAATTACAAGATATAGGGGGAGATCTCCATGATTATACTCTTCAAGTGTGCATTGCTTCAAAAGCAAATTCCTCATGTCGCACATCTTCAGGGGGAGTTCTTCTATATCTTGCAATCAAATTCCTCAATATCAGTATTTACACTTCACATGTTTATCCCCATTGAAAACTTAACCTATATTGTCATCAATCACCAAAAAGGGGGAGATTATAAGTGCATCTAGTGCCCCTTAGTGATTTTGGTGTATTGAAGACTTATAGGTTAAGGGACTAATGAGTTTGTGAGTGTACACAAGTCTATAAGTCTATGAGGAGTTTGATATTTATAGAGAAAGTCGACCCCTAAAAATGAAGTTCTTCAACTAAAGACTTTGAATTTCTGAAGACTTTCTGAAGACTTTGAAAGTGAAGAAATTGGTGTGACCTTGAAGACATGGTAATCATTCGAGGAACATGAAGCATGAAGACTTTTGTTTTTACTGTTTCATTTTCTCTTTCTTGAGTCATAGGAAACACCGTACTGTTAAAGGGGGTCAAGGGAATACTAAGGAAAATTTCCATGTGATGCTCAACTCAAAATCCTACACCTACCAATCCTTTCGAGTGAAGCCATTGGAAATCTCGCACAGTTCAGTCATATTCTTCAGCGATAGAGACGAAGTTCTTCTGGTCTCTGAGGAATTTGTTCTGACTGAAGAGTTAGGAATTCGCCAGTGCGGATTGCGTACAAAGTGAGGAACATGATAGCCCTGAGGAATTCGAACCCCAATATTCCGACCGTTGCTGTTCTACGCGCCAGCTGTCCCAAAATATCTACCCACCTAACGGTCATATCAGACAAGGGCATTTATGTCTTATCATGTCGGGCTGCTCCCCGGCTATAAATAGCCGCCCCCTACAACCACTAACTGGTTGGCTGCTCCGAGAGAAACTGACACTTGTCATTTGAGAGCAACCCATCCTCCGAGGACTTTGAGTGAAAATCATCAAGTGAGGAAATCCAAAACACAAACCTACAAAACCCCAAGTGATTGAGCATCACTTAAGAGATTGATCCTGCGTGGATCCGACGCTTGTTTCCTTTGAAGACCGTGCTTCTTCCAGACGGTTAGGCGTCAAGGTCTAGAGCATCCAAGAGGAATTGTGGATCCCCGAGTGACCGAGTTTGTGAAGGTTCGGAAGTCACCTGAAGACTTACCACGAGTGATTGGGCGAGGTCTGTGTGACCTTAGCTCAAGGAGAATACGGTGAGGACTGTGTGTCCAGGACTAGGTGTCCTCGAGTTTAAATACTCAGCCGCTCCAACCAGATGTACAATTGAGACAGCAGTTGGAACTAGTCTACCAAATCATTGTCTTCACCAAGCTAACTGGTTCTATCTCCTCAACTCTTTAATTTCCTCATGTATGTTGTTGTGTGTTTGTTCATATCTGTTTGAAGACTTTGACTGAAGACTTTCTCAATTTCCTCAGTTCTATTTCTTCAGTTTGTTCGTCTTCTTCCTTGTGTTATCCTGTGTTTAAGCTTTCTTTACTCTGTGCTTGTCTTCTTTTCATCATGATGACTATGCTAGTGTTCTGTTATGTTCCTTTCTGAGTACTTATTCCGCTGCAAGTAGTTCTTCGTTTAGGAATTTCCTCACCAGCAAATTCCTTAGTGAAGAATTCATAAAAATTGCCTATTCACCCCCCTCTAGTCGATATAACGCACTTTCAACAACACAAAGAAAACAGAATCTGTCAGAAACATAATAGTTTGTAGCAATCTGTAACTATCGAATACTTTTGTAACTCCAAAAATTCTGAAGAATTAGGACAACATGGGAAATTTGTGTACCAATCCATTTAAAAAATAATCATATCAGAAGCACTCTTCTGTGAATTACGAAAATTATTTTCCTGGGCGCAAAAGTTTCTGTTTCTCAGGAAGATCAAAACAACTATCACCGTAAGCTATCCCAAAGATCTTACTTGGCACAAACACTAACTAAAACACAAAACCACATCTAACTAGAGGCTAGATGAATTATTCAAATCAAAACAGGAACAAAATGCAAAGAACAAAAAAAAATTGGGTTGCCTCCCAGCAAGCGCTATTGTTTAACGCCCTTGCTAGGCATAAAACACGAATCTAGGTATTGTCATCTTTGGTATGCAATCCATAAGTAGCTCTCATAATAAATTGATATGGCAGTTTAATTTTCTTTCTAGGAAAGTGTTTCATGCCCTTCCTTAATGGAAGTTGAAATCAAATGTTTCCTTCTTTCATATCAATAATTTCACCAATTGTTCTAAGGAAAGGCCTACCAAGAATAATATGACATGTAGGATTGCAATATAGATCAAGAACAATGAAATCTACGGGCACATAATTCCTATTTGCAATAATAAGAACATCATTATCCCTTCCCATAGGTTTCTTAATAGTGGAATCCGCAAGAAGCAAATTTAAAGAACAATCATCAAACTCACGGAAACCTAACACATCGCATAATGTTTTTGGAATTGTGGAAATGCTAGCACCCAAATCACACAAAGTATGGCACTCATAATATTTAATCTTAATCTTAATAGTAGGCTCCCACTCATCATAAAATTTTCTAGGGATAGAACTTCCAATTCAAGCTTTTCTTCAAAAGATTGCATCATAGCATCAACGGTATGTTTAGTAAAAGCTTTGTTTTGATTATAAGCATCAGGAGAATTCAACATGGATTGCAACAAGGAAATACAATCTATTAAAGAACAATTATCATAATTAAATTCCTTGAAATCCAAAAGAGTGGGTTCATTGTACTTAATGCCTTGACCTCTCCAATCCCACTTTTATCAATTTTTGCATCAAGATCTAAAAATTCTGAATCATTGGGATGTCTTTTAACTAAAGTTGACTCATCTACGGTGCAACCTTTATCAATGTTTATATTAGAAAACAAAGATTTAATAGGAGTCACATCAATCACTTTTAGATCTTCGTCATTATTTTCACGAAAACTAGAAGAACATGCTTTCTCAAACAAATCTTGTTTAACAGGCATCTTAGCGGTTCTTTATTTGCACTCATCAATGGAAATTCTCATGGATTTGAGAGACTCATTAATATCATGCTTGGGTGAAATAGATCTAAGTTTCAAAGAATCAACTTCAAGAGAAATTCTATCCACGTTCCTAGCCAAATCATCAATCTTGAGAATTTTTTTCTTCAATCAAAGCATTGAAATTCTTTTGCGAACTCATAAATTCTTTAACACTCATCTCAAAATTAGAGGGCATCTTATTAAAATTTCCATAAGAATTGTTGTAGTAAATACCATAATTATTAGAGGGATTACTAGGAAACAACCTAGGATTAAAGTTACCTCTATACGCGTTATTACCAAAATTGTTCCTACCAACAAATTTCACATCCATAGATTCATTATTATTATCAATCAAATTGAACAAAGGCATATCATTAGGATCAATAAAGTACTCATACTAGCAAATAATTTCATAAGTTCATCCATCTTTCAACTCAAAACATTAATCTATTCAATCCCCTGCACTTTTTTACCAGTGGAAGATCTTTCGGTGTGCCATTGAGAATAATTAACCATAATATTATCTAGGAGCTTAGTAGCTTCTCCTAAAGTAATTTCCATAAAATTGCCTCCCATGGCCGAAGCTAAAAGATTTCTAGAAGAAAAATTCAAGCTGACATAATTTTTTATATAATCATCCATAAATTCAAACCATGAGTAGGGCAATTTCGTATCATCAATTTCATCCTCTCCCAAGATTGTGCAAGGTACATCGAGGTGCTATACAAACGGTTTTTAACCCCTTTCCGCGACGGCATTCGGAACCGTCACCTAGTGAGTGAATGCGATAGGGGGTCCTTCCCATACGACCCAGAAACCGTCGGGGATATGCCCTCCTGGCACACACGCTCGGCAAAATGAGGTTGTGTGCGAACGGCGAGCGAGAAAATATGGTTATACATACAATAGTGCTAAACAAATACAATTATACATGCGAAATCATTTCCGGTCGTAAGTACATCCCACACAATCAGTCCCCGCTAATTTTTTTCGTTCGTATATACATCCCACATAGTCGCTGCAAAGAAAACATTTCCGTTCGTAAGTACATCACACATAATTTTTCCCGTTAAATCTTTTGTGATAGCGTTCCCATCACACACAATATTAACAATTTTATCGTTTTTGTTATTGAATGCATCACACACGGTGCGTAGAAGAAACTGTGTGGCAAATGTTGTCCATCACACATAGTTTTTATGCGGTAAACGATTGCGCAAGGTGGCCTAACACAAACAGTTTTGAAGAGAATGTTCTGTGTGATTGTTCATCGATCAAACATGGTTATTCCTAGAAACTGTGTGTGTTGCCTTAGGTCATCGCCCACGGTATTGCTCAACAACCATTTGCAATAGCAAAAACCAATTAGCATGCTAATTTGCCATTAGCAGGCTAATTCGCCATTAGCAGGCTAATTGCCCTATTATTAATAATCCATTTATTAATCTAATTGAGATTAATATTAAACACATAATATATTTCATTCCCATATTAAGGAAGCAATATTTCATAATTGAAATACAATAGAGTACAACATGATACAGGTTCAGCACTCAGCTACCCCATTACACAACTACACCAGCACCAAGTTTCACATGCAAGTTCTAAAACCTTTCGAAATTAGCATCATAGACGGTTGTCGGGGAAACGGACACCTATGGGGTCACAAGGATCCCTTCTATGTTTGGCGGGGGATTAGCTGCACGAAGAGCGGGTCTAGCAGTTAGCACACAGGGGATTTTACCCAGGTTCGGGCCGCAAAGATGGGTAATACCCTAGTCCTACTTATCTGGATATATGTGTTCTTGAGCTTTTGAACTAGCTATGATGCGAGCACGGTCCAAAAGTCTGAATCCTCCCTCTGTATGCCTTGGGCCTCCTTTTATACGTAAAGGGGTTGCCATAGTGGCACACAGGAGGTGGCAGGCTACAGTGTACGAGCTTATCGCTTGACACCATAGAAAAAACGCATTTAATGTGTTGCCTACATGCCCTCTTGCTTTATCGGGGACGGCAACATAATTCATCCCGTCCGTCGCTGCTCCTCCTTGCTTCGTGAAAGTGCAACTATCCCTAGGTGGTTTTGGTAATTCATAACAACATATAGCTCATTGAGCTAATGCTATTCCAAGACATATATTTCAGGAAAGCTCAATGAATGGCATGGCATGGATGATGAAAGTGGATCCCTCAAAATACTAAGGACAAAGGATTGGCTCAAGATCATTAGCTCAAGACTCTTCATTTTATATTTTAGTGATCCAAGATCACATTGAGTCTATAGGAAAAGCCAATACTATCAAGGAGGGATGAGGTGTTGCTTAATGAGCCTCTTGCTTCATGTGCTTAGTGATATGCTCCAAAACCCTCAGCTACTTTCTCACATCCACAAATGACCTAAACCTAAAGCCAAAATCGGTCACACCGATTCTTCCTATCCGGCGCCACCGAGTTTGAATGTCATAGCCACTGCCACAAACCCTAGGCAAATCGGTTCTACCGATAGGGATCTTGGTCTCACCGACATGGGATTGTAATCTCTCTGTTTCCCTTTGTAGCGTTTCGGTCAAACCGAAGTGAGCGATCGGTCCCACCGAGATTGCAATGTAAACTCTCTGTTTCCCTTTTGTAACATTTCGATCTGACCGAAAAGAGCAAATCGGTCCCACCGAGTTTACCTGACCAACTCTCTAGAAAGCTTATTACCAAAATCGGTCTCACCGAGTTTGTGTAATCGGTCTTACCGAGATTACGTTATGCCCTAACCCTAACTGAGTCGGTCTCACCGAGTTGCATGTCAGTCCCACCAAAAATCACTAACGGCCACTAGGTTTACTAAATTGGTCCGACCGAGTCTGTTGAATCGGTCCCACCGAGTTTACTAAATTGTGTGTAACGGTTAGATTTTGTGTGGAGGCTATATATACCCCTCCACCTCCTCTTCATTCGTGGAGAGAGCCATCAGACTAAACCTACACTTCCAACTTACCATTTCTGAGAGAGAACCACCTACTGATGTGTTGAGGCCAAGATATTCCATTCCTACCATATGAATCTTGATCTCTAGCCTTCCCCAAGTTGCTTCCCACTCAAATCTTCTTTCCACCAGATCCAAATCCTATGAGAGAGTGTTGAGTGTTGGGGAGACTATCATTTGAAGCACAAGAGCAAGGAGTTCATCATCAACGCACCATTTGTTACTTCTTGGAGAGTGGTGTCTCCTAGATTGGCTAGGTGTCACTTGGGAGCCTCCGACAAAGATTGTGGAGTTGAACCAAGGAGTTTGTAAGGGCAAGGATATCGCCTACTTCGTGAAGATCTACTGCTAGTGAGGCAAGTCCTTCGTGGGCGACGGCCATGGTGGGATTGACAAGGTTGCTTCTTCGTGGACCCTTCTTGGGTGGAGCCCTCCGTGGACTCGCGCAACCGTTACCCTTCGTGGGTTGAAGTCTCCATCAACGTGGATGTACGATAGCATACCTATCGGAACCACACCAAAAACATCCGTGTCTCCAACTGCATTTGAATCCTCCAAACCCTTCCCTTTACTTTCTTGCAAGTTGCATGCTTTAATTTCCGCTGCCTATATACTCTTTGCATGCTTGCTTGAACTGTGTGATGATTGCTTGACTTGTCCTAAGATAGCTAAAATCTGCCAAACTCTAAAATTGGGAAAAGGTTAAGTTTTTAATTGGTCAAGTAGTCTAATCACCCCCCCTCTAGACATACTTCAAGGTCCTACACGTGGTATCAGAGCCTTGGTCTCTATTTGCTTTGATTTCCATAGCTTTTGGTGGTAATAGCCTTGGTTTCACAACCTAGGAGAGTATGGCGTCTAGCGAGGGAAATTATCACCGTAAAGGTCCTTACTTTGATGGTACTAATTTTGCTAGTTGGAAGCATAAGATGAAAATGCGTATTCGCGGACATAACCCTGCCGTTTGGGCTATTATTTGTATTGTCTTGCAAGGTGAATTCTTTGATGGGAGAGAGCCAAACCGTGAAGCTAATGCGGAAGAATTGAAGATGCTGCAATACAATGCTCAAGCTTGTGATATCATCTTCAATGGTTTGTGCCCCCAAGAATTCAACAAAATCAGCCGTCTTGAGAATGCAAAGGAAATTTGGGATACTTTGATTGATATGCATGAAGGTACCGAATCCGTCAAGGAATCCAAGTTGGATGTGCTCCAAAGTCAGCTTGACAAGTTCAAAATGAAGGATGGTGAAGGTGTCGCTGAAATGTACTCTAGGCTTGCTCTTATTACAAATGAGATTGCCGGCTTAGGGAGTGAAGAGATGACCGACAGATTCATCATCAAGAAGATCCTAAGAGCATTGGATGGAAAGTATGATACCATGTGCACATTGATCTAAATGATGCCAAACTACAAAGATCTCAAGCCAACGGAAGTCATTGGAAGGATTGTTGCTCATGAGATGTCACTCAAGGATAAGGAGGAACTTCACAACAAGTTAAGTGGTGCTTACAAAGCCTCAAGTGAAGCTCCCGCATCATCAAGTGAGAAACAAACCTTCAATGAAGAACTGAGCTTAATGGTGAAGAACTTCAACAAATTCTACAAGAGTAGAAGCAAAGAAAGAAGCTCCAAGTCAAGGTCTTACCATGACAAAAGATCTTCCAGTCGAGAGCGCAATTGCTACAATTGTGGGAGGACTGGACACTATTCCAATGAGTGTATGACACCCTACAAAAGAAGAGAAGATTCTCCAAAAGGAATAAGTAGAAGAGAAGAATCACCACCAAGAGAGAGGAGGAGTAGAGATGATCGTTATGAACGAAGACCCTCATTAAAGAGCAAAGATTCGAAAAGGAAGGACAATTCATCAAGGAGCTACACAAAACGAAGACATCAAGCTCATGTTGGTGACTGGGTTTCCGGCTCCGACTCCGACAAACACTCCGAGAGAAGCTATCACTCCAACTCCGAACATACTCAAGATGAAGGTGTTGCCGGTCTAGCACTTGTGTCAACCAACTCCTACGACATATTTGATTCACCAAATGAAGGAATTGGAAGATGATTCATGGCCAAAGGTCCAAAGGTAACACATCCTAAGTATGCTGATTTCAATAGTGATGAAGATGACTTGCTTGTGGAGGATGATTTACTTGTTGACAACTCTAGTGATGAATACTATGATGAAACGTCAATTAATCATGCTAATAAAGATAAAACGAATGACAATGATAAGGAGAAGATTGAGCTTCTAACTAAATAACTAAACACTCTTAAGTTAGCTCATGAAACTATCTTCGAAAATCATCGAGAACTTTTAAGGGCTCATGAGAAGTTACACTTTGAAAAGCTCAATCTTGAGCAAGAGCATGAGTTCTTAAAATCAATCAATGATGATCTTCGTAAGAAAAGTTCTTCTTACATTGCCAAGCGTTTACTCCTATCTACTTCCATGCCTCAAGTCAAGTCTAGTAACAAGTACAAGAAAGATAATTCCTCTAGTAATAACAATAATAATGTCAAATCCAATATTGTTGCTTCTAGTAGTCCTCTTGATTCCACTAATGATTCTCTTAGCCAAGTTACACTTGAGCAAGAAAATAGCTTATTGAAGGGAATTATAGAGAAAGGTGTTTACAAGAGCCTTGCCGGGAGTAAGCAATTCGAGGAAATTGTACGCAAGCAAGGAAGACAGCGGAAGAATCAAGGTGTTGGTTTTGAACGAAAGTTCAATGCCAATGGAGTTGAGTGGGAAGAAGATCAATACCCCAAGACGAAGTTTGTTCCTCAATAAGAGAAGTATGATCCTACTTCCTTCAAGGGAACACAAGGTCAAGATGATCTTCCACCACAAGACCATAAAGGCAAGGACAAGCTTCAAGAAGAGATTGATGCATTTGAAGAAGCACCCAAGGCCTCGATCAAGCGGATTCCCAAGACTACGTCAAGTTCTACTTCATCAAGTACAAGTACAACTCCAAGGATTCCCATCAAGATGATGTGGATCCCGAAGAAGAAGAACTAGAGAGTTCTTGAGGGTGACTCCGCCAACATTCTTCACTCATATTATTATGGCAAGGACAAGTGCAATCAACCTCCACATCTTGCACCAGTTCAAGGAGTCACAAACCCTCATGTTGGTAAGGCAAGGAACAAGGTAACCTAATGTTTTCATGGACATCATCTTGTGTGTGCATCACTCTATGTCTATGTATATTCTTGTTTGTTCCTTCTGGGACTAACCCATGTAGGTATGTTTAAAGTGCAACTCACTCCAATGGATTGCTCCAAATGATCTACATCAACATTGAGCATCCACATCTTCAACACCTACATGAAGTCATCATCGACAAAACCCAAGGTTAGTTCATCCCTCTAAAAGGGGATCTCACATCTAGGGGGAGCTTAACTCTAAGACTTGAGTCAAAGCAACTCTAATGGTGTGAACACATCAATGCATTATGTAAAAGTGGTAACCCCACTTGGGCTTAAACGATGAGTATGACCTATGATCAAATGTTTATCATTTGACTCCTAAGTCAATATACTCATATATAGATGACCTAGTCATCGCAAATTGTTTGATAGATACTAGAATTAATTGTGCATGCTTTGCCACATATTTCATTTGCTATCTTATTGTGTGAGCATGTTGGTGCATATTTTACTCATTCAAGGACATCCACTTGTTGTTTTGATTGTTTGGTTCTTCCTTCTTTTGGCCAAGTGGATGGACAAGAATGCCTAAGAACTTTCTCTAGCTATCTATGCTTTTCTCGTCTCAAACTCTATTCATGCTACATCACAAAATTTGATCAAGTCAGATTCGAACCACTCTTTGTGAGGAGCACTCGGAGTCCCCGATTCGTCATAGACTTAAACTTCCAAAACTTCTTTGTGAGTCTCGGTCTGACCGATTCCTCCATTTCGGTCCAACCGAGATCACTAAGTCGATCTAGGTTTTCAATCTCGGTGCAACCGATTTGAACTTTTCAGTCACACCGAGTTGCTGTAACTGAACACAGTTATGCATCTCGGTGCCACCGAGTTGTTCCACTCGGTCACACCGACAGGGTCGGGCTATATATAGTCACGGGCAAAATTTGGACTCCGCACCCCTTCGCCCGCGCAATAGCACGCTCTGCCTCCAAGGTCTCCGGATCGTCTCCTCATCGCCAGCCGCCTCCTGTCGCTGGTCTCCGCCACCGTTAACGGAATTCAACCCCGCCGTTGCCACTGTAGTGAGTTCATCGCCAAGCTAGGATATGGACTCGATCACTGTGCTATCCTCGTCCGATTCCTAGCACATTGTGTTCTTATTGATTCTTGCCACGATTGAAACACTCCAATCCAGTCAATGCAATCCGTAGATTAGATGAGATTTGAAAATTTAGGGTTAGGTTTCCGTCGAAACCATCTCGAACCCACCGAGTTGAAAAACTCGGTCCCACCGATTTGGCTTATGCCATTGCACTAGTAACTCCCGGTCTGACCGAGAATTGCTAATCGGTGCGACCGATTTTAGGACTTTGTGAAACCCTAGCAGACTCGGTGCCACCAAACTGTGACTCGGTCCAACCGAGTTCATCAGTTTAGGTTCCAAAACTGCTTCGGTATCACCGAGTTTGAAAATCGGTTGATCCGAAATGCTTTCTGTGGAAAACTAAAACTGAATTTTTGAATCATTCTTTTGCATAAATCTCTGCATTTTGTGATGCTCATCCACTCCATCTCATCTATAACTTTTCACAGGGTCAGCAGTCAGTGTTTGCAGCATGTCAGACCAGAGTGACAGTCAGAACATGTCAGAAGGGCAGATGTAAATGAGTGAGGGCACTAGTCCCTCCAGCACTTCAGATGAAGGCAGCAGGAGCACTCCTAGCAACCTGCCTAAGGGTGCTACCAGGCAAAGGAAGAGAAGAACTTTAGACTCTGAAGATGAGGATTATAGAGCTGAAGAGGATGAAGCTACTTCCAAGAAGGTAGTGCACAAGAAGGTGCTTCGTTCAACTGCAGTAAAGCTAGGCATGAAGATCAAAAGGCTTGCAGGGAGACAACCAATGTCCAAAGCCAGAGCATCAACTCAACTGCCTGAGATGCCTGAAGAGACAGCTGCTGAAGGAAAGAAAAGGAAGGAAAGGGTCAAGAAGACCATGGCCAGAGTAGTTGGGCAACCTTCCATGATGGAAGAAGAAGAGCTTGCTGCACCAGCATCAAAGGCACCAAAGCTTATGGGAGATGCTATTAGATTAGGGGCTGCAACATCTAAGCCCAAGGAAGCACCCAAAGCTGCCCCCAAGGCCAAGTCTGCACCAAAGAGGAATACCAGGAGTATTCCAGCTGCTGAGAAGAACAAGGCCCCAATGCCTGAGGTTGCTGAGGAGGAAGATGAAGAAGGACAAGTTTTGAGGAAGCTCAAGCCCAAGATACCAGACCATAATGATGCCCATCCTGTAGCTGAGGACATGAACATCAGAAAAGATTCAGGGTTGAGGCTATGGAGGATGGCAGATCCATATGCCACAAGGAGAAGAACTGCTGTTGATTACAGGTTCCATACAAAGGAACAACATGACTTCTATGAGACAATCTTGTTAGACAAAAAGCCCATTGTGTGTGATATGAGGTGGGTCAACTGGACCTACATGAAGGAGAATGAAGAACACTATCTAGGAGTTCAAGACAGTTTTGTTGCTTGTGGAGTTGCAGATTTTGTTGGGCATAAGCTCACAAACTGGAATGATGAACTCATTATGCAATTCTACTCCACATCACACTTCTATCCAGATGGAAGGATAGTTTGGATGTCTGAAGGTACAAGGTACCAGTCAACTGTTGAGGAGTGGGCAAAACTGATAAATGCCCCAAAAGAAAATGATGATGACCTGGATGTATATGCCAAGAAGAAAATGGGACATAATACCATGGCACATATGTACAAGGAGATCCCGGACAAAGCCCTAGAGACTTTTCTCTTTTGGATCAGCCCACTTTCCTATGTTAGGGCTGCCTACAATCAACTGGATCCTAAGGCACACTCTATTGCCTAAGTCAGGTGACCACAACATGATCAGAGGGCATGCAATCAACATGTTGCATTTGTTTGATGTGCCTCAGAAATTCAAGGTCATGAGCCTTATAGTAGAAACTATTAAAAGGACTGCAGCAGATCATAAGAGGAGTTGTGGATATGCCCCTCAGATTCAGGAGTTGATTAACTCAAAGATGGGCACAGGCAAATATCTATTGGATAGGGAACATTTTCCTCTCTATCCAGACTTTGAGGATAATGAGGTTGTCATGAATGAGGATAAACCATCATCAGTTCAAGCTCAAGAAAAGAAGGAGAAGGCAAGGAAGGAGAAAGTTGCCAAGATGCCAACTCAAGAGGAGGCATCTGAGTATTTCTTGAAGAACAAGCAGGAGCAGCTTGGTTACTTGATAGCATCAACACTAAGGATTGAGAAGGGGTTGGCCACCTTAACTCAGAATCAGGAAAGGTTGGAAAGAATCATGGAACAAAAATTCTATGATCTTGATGTCAAGGTAACTGAGATTCAGTCAGTTGTGGAGCAGCTGTAGGATGACATGCAGGAGAGGAAGGGCAAGACTACCGCTAATGTATTTGCCAGAGTGCCTAGAGCTCAAAGGTCAGCTGTAGTGCCAGTGACAGACACTAGAGCAACATCATCTGCACCAGCCACAGCTCCTACAGCTCCAGTGCAACCAGCTCCAGCACC
Organism: Triticum dicoccoides; assembly: GCF_002162155.2. Lineage (NCBI taxonomy): Eukaryota > Viridiplantae > Streptophyta > Magnoliopsida > Poales > Poaceae > Triticum > Triticum dicoccoides. Next base: position 470,620,286 of record NC_041387.1, on the reverse strand, counting down.
AACTCCTCCAGCTCCCTCTACATAAACTGAAGCCTTCGTCCAAGGAGCCATCTCTACACCACAAACTGAAGATCAAGCCTGAGAGTCGATCTAGCACTATGCATTTTCTGTGAACTTTTTAGTAACTTGTTGCCAAAGAGGGAGAAAAATGTATAGATCATATGCTTCGAGAGAGAGAGAGAGTGTTGCTTTTGTTCTCTCTTGATTTGGTGTTTCTAAACTTGTTTGCTTTTGATTGCTTGAGATAATATGCTATTCTTGTGAGACATTGATGATCATGTGTTTGATCATAAGCTACACTTATGCATGTTTGATGATATTATCCTATCTATCCTATGTGATCATTCACTTTGCTTGGTGATGAGTGCATGTATTCAATCTTTATCATTTTGAGCGCTCCACCAAGATGTATGTGACATGGAAGAGTAACCCATGAGCCTAATTCCTTGTGCATTTGCAGTCCAAAGCAAATCTTAAACTATGCAGAAATTTAGGGGGAGCTCTTGCTTATCACATACTTCTCAAAGCGACGATGTTTTTCAATCTTATTATCATTTGTCGAAGCTTTGATCTATATGTTGTCATCAATTACCAAAAAGGGGGAGATTGAAAGTGCAACTATCCCTAGGTGGTTTTCGTAATTCATAACAACATATAGCTCATTGAGCTAATGCTATTCCAAGACATATATTTCAGGAAAGCTCAATGAATGGCATGGCATGGATGATGAAAGTGGATCCCTCAAAATACTAAGGACAAAGGATTGGCCCAAGCTCATTAGCTCAAGACTCTTCATTTTATATTTTAGTGATCCAAGATCACATTGAGTCTATAGGAAAAGCCAATACTATCAAGGAGGGATGAGGTGTTGCTTAATGAGCCTCTTGCTTCATGTGCTTAGTGATATGCTCCAAAACCCTCAGCTACTTTCTCACATCCACAAATGACCTAAACCTAAAGCCAAAATCGGTCACACCGATTCTTCCTATCCGGCACCACCGAGTTTGAATGTCATAGCCACTGCCACAAACCCTGGGCAAATCGGTTCTATCGATAGGGATCTCGGTCTCACCGAGATGGGATTGTAATCTCTCTGTTTCCCTTCGTAACATTTCGGTCAAACGGAAGTGAGCGATCGGTCCCACCGAGATTGCAATGTAAACTCTCTGTTTCCCTTTTGTAACATTTTGGTCTCACCGAAAAGAGCAAATCAGTCCCACTGAGTTTACTTGACCAACTCTCTGGAAAGCTTATTACCAAAATCGGTCTCACCGAGTTTGTGTAATCGGTCTTACCGAGATTACGTTATGCCCTAACCCTAACCGAGTCAGTATCACCGAGTTGCATGTCAGTCCCACCGAAAATCACTAACGGTCACTAGGTTTACTAAATCGGTCCGACCGAGTCTGTTGAATCGGTCCCACCGAGTTTAGTAAATTGTGTGTAACCGTTAGATTTTGTGTGGAGGCTATATATACCCCTCCACCTCCTCCTCATTCGTGGAGAGAGCCATCAGACTAAACCTACTTTTCCAACTTACCATTTCTGAGAGAGAACCACCTACTCATGTGTTGAGGCCAAGATATTCCATTCCTACCATATGAATCTTGATCTCTAGCCTTCCCCAAGTTGCTTTCCACTCAAATCTTCTTTCCACTAGATCCAAATCCTATGAGAGAGACATGAGTGTTGGGGAGACTATCATTTGAAGCACAAGAGCAAGGAGTTCATCATCAACGCACCATTTGTTACTTCTTGGAGAGTGGTGTCTCCTAGATTGGCTAGGTGTCACTTGGGAGCCTCCGACAAAGATTGTGGAGTTGAACCAAGGAGTTTGTAAGGGCAAGGAGATCGCCTACTTCGTGAAGATCTACCGCTAGTGAGGCAAGTCCTTCATGGGCGACGGCCATGGTGGGATAGACAAGGTTGCTTCTTTGTGGACCCTTCTTGGGTGGAGCCCTCCGTGGACTCGCGCAACCGTTACCCTTCGTGGGTTGAAGTCTCCATCAACGTGGATGTACGATAGCACCACCTATCGGAACCATGCCAAAAACATCCGTGTCTCCAACTGCATTTGAATCCTCCAAACCCTTCCCTTTACTTTCTTGCAAGTTGCATGCTTTAATTTCCGCTGCCTATATACTCTTTGCATGCTTGCTTGAACTGTGTGATGATTGCTTGACTTGTCCTAAGATAGCTAAAATCTGCCAAACTCTAAAATTGGGAAAAGGTTAAGTTTTTAATTGGTCAAGTAGTCTAATCACCCCCTCTAGACATACTTCAAGGTCCTATACTTTGACACATGTCTAGGATGACGAGGCATGCGGTGCCACGCTGGCTAACTAGCTGCTATGTTGGTGCAATGGTAAGGCCTCCACGAAGATCTGCATGCCACCACGCAGGCATCTTCTTAGTTGGCACGCCAATCGTCACACTCGAGAGGTGGTGAGGTGGCGAACCCTTAACGGGCACTGGTCTGGCCGTGGCGTCGTCCCCGACAAGGCTTGCCAGGGCCTTGGAGTCGTCCCCGGCAAGGGTCTTGCCGGGGGTCTTTGTCTTCTGGTCCCACGTGGACCCGTGGGATGTCAATCTCTATGTGGATCTGCAAGCTACCACACATGTGTTCCCAAATCTTGGTCTTAACATTGTCGATGGTGTCTGAACACGTAGCCCCAAGGGTGATGGGCTTGCTGGTGCTGCGCAGGTTGCCCCGGCGAGGGTGTTGCCGGGGGAGGTCCAACTTGCCCTCTGCTCCTTGTTCTTCGAGTATCTGTCCTGGTAGTCTTTGGGTTTTGTCTTCTTCTGCCTCGCCAAGCCTTCCGTAGGTGTGGCTGCTACTGCGCGTGCACACTTAAGGGGTACAGAAGTACCCATACTTTTGTACACTGACAAGAGCCCCCGGGCCTGGGCCAGAAATAAGAGGAAGGCATAGTTGGGCCATGCCCAAAGCAGTGCGCGGGCACGCGTGGCAGGAACTTAATCCTCCACGATCTCTTTAGTAGTTGCGCTTCCCTATGATCCGCGTAGAGTGCGTGACGTGGGGGTCGTGCGTGGGATGGCCTCAGCATGCTTGCATCATCCCGCAGTTGATAGTAAAGAGGCATCCCGTGCTTCCCTTTTTATTATAGAAGAGGGATTCACAGGGGTGGTACTCATTTACTAAGTGGACTTGGGTCGCATCCTGCATGGCGCCACACCCCATGATCATGGGGTGGAAAACGGTTGCTCCACCTGTTCCCATGCCTCTGACTCGCTCTCCACGTGTCCCGCATGCCTTGGGAAGGGCAGGCGATGGACGTGGCCATGAACGACGAGGCGGGAAACCAGGCGGCACTGATTGGGGCAGCGGGTCGGTTTCGATTCCCTGTACTTCAGGAGGCCGTATTTGTCGTTTGGGGTGAGGGAGTCCTAGATTAAGGGGTCCTCGGATAACCGGACTATATACATATGCCGGACTGTTGGGCTATGAAGATACAAGATAGAAGACTTCATCCCATGTCCGAATGGGACTCTCCGTTGCGTGGATGGCAAGCTTGGCGATTCAGATATGTAGATTCCTTTCTCTGTAACCGACTTTATGTAACCCTAGCCCCCTCCGGTGTCTATATAAACTGGAGGGTTTAGTCCGTAGGACAAGAACAACAATCACAATCATAGGCTATCCTCCAAGGTCTAGCCATTACGATATCGTGGTAGATCAACTCTTGTAATACTCATATTCATCAAGATCAATCAAGCAGGAAGTAGGGTATTACCTCCATAGAGAGGGCCCCGAACCTGGGTAAACATTGTGTCCCCTGCCTCCTGTTACCATTAGCCTTAGACGCACAATTTGAAACCCCCTACCCGAGATCCGCCGGTTTTGACACCGACATTGGTGCTTTCATTGAGAGATCCACTTTGTCGTCACCATAAGGCTTGATGGCTCCATCAATCATCTACAACAACACAGTCTAGGAGGAGGTCTTTCTCCCCAGACAGATCTTCGTATTCGGCGGCTTTGCATTATGGGCCAACTCGCTTGGCCATCTGGAGCAGATCGATAGCTACGCCCCTGGCCATCAGGTCAGATTGGGAAGCCTGAATTTTGTGTACGATATCCGTGGACACTTGATCTTCGACGGATTCGAACCCATGACGGTTGTCCCCTGCCGCCATGATGAACATGACCTAAATCTGTCATCTGGCCACGCTCAGGAGATAGCGCCTGTAAGCGCTCTGGCCCTAGATCCGGAGCAGAACGCATCGTCCGAAGACGGGAAGCTTAACCCCGCTACGGAAGCTGCAGATTCAGCGGCGCTCGAGTCGCACACATACCCAACATCAAGCTAGGCTTGTGTCACTGCAACCTTGGACTCGTCTCCGGCCATAGGTTCCGGACCGCATACATCCGCGTCCATCGAATCGGATTGGGCGCCAATTTTGGAGTTCAGCTCCACGAACATCTTCCAGCACTCACCTCTAGGTGATGTGTTAGACTCATTGAAATCCCTATCCTTGTCAGGGGACTCTCGGCCGAACTATGTCCGGCTCGAGTGGAAAGCGGACGATGAAGAATTTCATTACCCACCCACCACCCACTTAATAGCCACTGTCGACGACTCAATCGACATGCTTGATTTTGACTCCGAAGACATCGACGGTATGGATGATGATGCCGAAGAGGAACATGAATCACCGCCTACAGGGCGTTGGACAGCCACCTCCTCATACGACATATACATGGTGGATACACCCAAAGAAAAAAATGGTGACAATGAAAATCCAGTTGAGGATAAACCTCCTGAGATACAGGCAAAGCGCCGACATCAGCGGCGCTGCTCTAAGCCATGCCATAGTAAAAATAGCAACACCATCACAGGAGAAAACAATACTCCGGACGATGCCGAAGATAATGAAGACCCCGTCGAGCCAACCTTCAAGCAGGACAAACGGAATATGGGCAAGCTAGCCCTGATGAACAAGGCATGAACGAAGACGCGGAGGACAGGAACTACCTTCTGCCCTCCGAGGATGTCGGTGCGAAACGATACCTATGGGATCACTGGAATCCCTTCTGCGGTTGCGGGGCGCGGAATCATGAGAAGAGCAGGACTAGTGGATGGCACAAAGGGGATTTACCTAGGTTCGGGCCGCAAAGATGCGTAAAACCCTACGATCCTGCTTTGGTGGTTGTATTAGTGTTCTTGAGCTCTCGAACTAGCTCTGGGTGCTGCGAGGTTCCAAAGAGCCGAATCCCCTCTCAGTATGCCATGGGCCTCCTTTTATAGGCGAAAGGGGCTGCCACAGTAGCACACAGGAGGTGGAAAGCGCTACAGCGCTGCATGGTTATAGCTAGTATTACAGGACAAGATGCATTAAATGTGGGGCTTAGGTGTCCTTCGCTTTATTGAGGAACAGGGGTGAGGCCCGTCCCGTCCGTCGCCGCCTCTCCTGGCTTCGACACGCGCCCCGGCCAGCAACGCATGCAGCGCCATGTAGGCAGCCAGGCAGCTGAGGTGGCCCGGTGGTGGAGTCTCCATGAAGGTTTGCATGCTGCCATGCAGGTGCCTGCCCAGCTGGTTGGCTCGGTGGCTGTGTATGAAAGGCGGTAGGAACTTGGCTGGTGCGGGCCTGGTAGTGGCCTTGCCGGTGCGCTTGGCGATGGTCTTGCCGGGTGGCCCGACAAGGGTCTTGCCACGACACATTGGATTCCCCGGCAAGGATCTTGCCGAGGAGCCCTGTGGGTTTCTTTGGTGAGGATGGTTGCCTTCCTATCCTCTCTTGATCTTGGTTGCTCTTTTGTCTTCACAAAGATATGCATGCCACCACGGAGGTGCCTCCCGAACCCTGTCCCAATGCGACTGCTTAGCGTCGGTGGGCTCGAAGGTGGCTCGCTCCGCGGGTGTGGATGAGCTGCCCCGGCAAGGATCTTGCCGGGGCTGTTGAGGCTGCCCCTAGCAAGGGTCCTTGCCGGGGCAACCTGCATTGCCTGTGCGGTCTTCGTCGTCTTGGTCCTTTGTTGTGTCTTTGCTTGTCCTTGTGGCTTTGGCTTTTCTCCGGCTTCCCTCTATTGCCTTGCTCTCGTATGGTTGTGGTAGGTGGCTCTGACTGCCCGTGCACAAGTAAACAGGTCAAAAGCTAGGCCCCTACTTTTGTACACCGACAGGAGCCCCCGGGCCTGGGCCACACATAAGCGCAGCACGTTGTTGGGCTAGGCCCAGAACGGCGTGCGGGCAGTCGAGGCGGATTTTACCTTGTCCACTGTTCCGCCCGCTACGCTTCCCCATGATCCGCATTAAACGCGTGACGTGGGGGTCGTGCGCGCATGACGTGGGGATGCTGGCGTCACCTTGTGGTGGACAGTAAAGAGGCAGCTTGCGTGTCTCTTTGAGACCGCAGGGCCGCCCCAATTTACTGGCCCCGCTCGCGAACCATCGCCCCACACGTCCCATTGCGTCTGCCCCTTACGCCATGTTCGCCGCATGCAGAGCGAATGACAGGCGCAGGGGTCGTGGGTAGTCGCGCGCGTGCGGGTTGATTCCCTTGCGCCTTCAATGGAGCGGGGAGGGCGGTCGACGGCCCCTCTCGCTGTCATTCCAAGAGGCCGGATTGGCTGGGAGGGGACGGCTGAGCCCCGCCCCGGCCTCTTTATAAAGAGGGGAGCGAGAGGGATGGTGCCTCTCAATCCTTCGCCATCTGCCTCTCTCCATTCCTGCTTCCTTTCTTCTTCTGCCATGGCGAGGGGGCGTGGTGATGCTTCATCAGTGGCGGCAAGGGTTTCGGCCAGACAACGAATCACTCCTCCCTAGGAACTTGTAGCGGCGGAGCCATCCGCTAGAGGGAGGGGGAGGGGGCAAGGCCAAGGCCGTCATGGAGCTCGGGGGAGAGGAGGACGGGGCGGCAGATCCGCCTCGCCCCCTCCAGCAGCCCTTCCTCCGATGGAGGGCCATGCTGGGGATAATCCCTGCGAATTCTTTGTCAGGCTGTGCCATCCGCCACGCCGTCGCCTTTGCCTCCCGACCCCATTTGCGCGGGAGATGGAGCTGGATCCGCCGCAGGCGCTGCGGCTACACATGAGGGGTTGCGGGAACAGCGACACATGGGTCGACGTCGATTTCCCTGCCCCCACGTCATGTATCTTCATAGAGGGTGGAAGACCTTCGCTCGCCTCCACAGCTTGACGGACGGGCTCGCTCTCCATATTAAACTAATGGAGGGTGGCCTCCTCTCCGTCAAGATCTTTGGGCACTTCGGGACCCGCGTGAGGTGCTGCATAGAGAGCTCCTCCGACGATGAAGAGTCCTCCTCAAGCAAGAGTGGCGAGGAAGACAACGACAGCGACGATGATGGTAGCGGACAGCAGGATGACGGGTCCGACTAGGCATCGGGGGTCACTCCGAGCGGCACCAGTGGACCCATCATCCATGTCGCCGGCTCCTTGAACTTCTCGGGGTCGCCTCCTTGGGCGGCCGGCGTAGGGAGGCTGCGGAAGAGGAAGAGGACGAGCGGTGAGGTCGTCAACTCGGAGTACGCAGACACCGACGCCTTCCTCGTGTGTTGGCGTCCTGCCACCTCGTCTTCGAGCTCTGCCTCCAGCGCCACCATCACCATCCAGCCCTCGGACGGCCGCCAAGATATCCTCTTGGTGTCTTCTGCCACTCGTAGCTCGCCTAGGCGGCCCTTTTGCCCTTTTGCCTTCTTGTTCCATTTCCTGAGGAGAGGGACAAGAAAGGGATTACTGGCACCTTGTATGTTTTTAGTCTTGTAAGCCTTTAGGCCTTTTTAAGCTTTATGACTCGTATTCCCCTTGTTCATGTTTCTCATTTCGTATGGACTATACCTGTATGGGATGTTTTTTAATGAAAAAGGGACATTTGCCAGGATTACGTTCGTGGGAGAAACCCACGGCAAGGGGTGAATCCTTGTCATCTTTCTAGACAAACGTTTTTTTCCCGGCAACAGGCATTGCCATCTCCCCACCTCGCTTGACCTTTCCCATGCTCTCGGTGGGGGCAAGGATGAGGTGGGCTTAGGCCCCTCGCTTCCTTCCTCTGTTGCCGCAGCTACGACCAGATTCAGACCCAGGAAGTAATCCTTAGGTGTCGAAGAAAGGGAGCATGGTAGCTCAGAGATAGGACGGGGTTTCACACGTCCCAGTCCATAACAAAACGCATGATAGGGGATATAAAACTTATCTGGATCTGCAGCCCCCGGCGATCTTGGCTTGCCGTGGAGAGATCCTCATTTTTTGCAGCTCCTCGCAATTATTGCTTGCCGGGGCCTGGGCACCGGTTTGTTCCCTTCCTTCCAAAATAGCTCGGCAGGAATACTTACATGCCCTGTGAACCAAAGAAGACAGGGAAGGACAAAGATGCACACACGACCTCTAGGCTACAGGTTAGTTGCCGCCAAGCACTATCAACCCTAACCAACGAAGAGACTCAGCCTAGCATGCATGCTATAACTTAGGGTGCCAGCGCTTCGTTTATTTATGCTTAGGGTATGCGCCTGGCTTTGTACAAAGGGTTACATGCCTTGCCGGCAAGGCTTGTACAAAAGGATGGCTTGCCGGGAGGCCCGACAGCCGCGCCTTATGGGTAAAACTTGCGAAGGTGCTCGATGTTCCAGGTATTGCTCACTGGGACGACATCTTTGGTCTCCAGGCGGACTGCGCCTGGCCTGGTGACTCACGTTACCCGATAAGGGCCTTCCCACTTTGGCGTCAACTTGTTGGAATTCTTGGCCAACTGAATGTGCCGAAGAACAAGGTCACCTTTCTCAAAACTCCGGGCATGAACCTTGCGGCTATGGTAGCGGCGCAAAGCTTGCTGGTAGCATGCTGCTCTCACAGCCGCCCGGAGACGACCTTCCTCGAGGAGCATTGCGTCACCCTGGCGCAGTTTCTATTGCTCAAGCTCATCATAAGCGAGCACTGGAGGTGACCCGTATATGAGTTCCATGGGGAGAACTGCTTCTGCCCCGTAAACCAGGGCAAAGGGTGTCTGGCCGGTGGCTCGATTTGGCGTCATTCTGATCGACCAAAGAACCGCTAGCAACTCCTCAATCCAGTGCCTTCCGCTTTTGCATAGCCTGTGAAAAGTCTTCATCCTCAAGCCTCACAGGACTTCAGCGTTTGCTCTCTTCGCTTGGTCGTTGCTCCGTGGATGCGCTACGGAGGCAAAATAGACCCTACTGCCGAGATCCTCAATGTACTGCATGAAGGCATGGCTTGTGAACTGCGTGCCGTTATAGGTGATGATCCTGTTGGGTACTCCAAAATGGCAAACTAGTCCCTTGAAGAACTTGATGGCTGACTGCGCCGTCACCTTCCTCACTGCCTCCACCTCTGGCCACTTTGTGAACTTGTCGATGGCAACGTACAAGTACTCAAAGCCCCCGACGGCGTGGGGGAAGGGGCCCAAGATGTCGAGCCCCCAGACCAAGAATGGCCAGGAGAGAGGGATGGTTTGAAGGGCTTGAGCTGGTTGATGAAGCTTTTTTGAATGGAACTGGCACGCTTCACACTTGGTTACTAGTGCCGTCGCATCCTGGAGGGCGGTGGGCCAGAATAAACCCTGCCGGGAAACCTTGCCAGCAAGGGCCCTCGACCCTACATGGGAGCCACATATGCATCCATGTATCTCTGCCAACAACTTTAGTCCTTCCTCCCGGGAGATGCACATCAACTTCACCCCATTCGGTCGTCTTCTGTATAACACATTATCAATGAACTAGTACATAGTAGACCGGCGGGCTACTATTTCTGCCTCTTCCTGCTCCTCAGGAAGCTCTCCTTTTTGAAGGAATTGAACGGTGTGCTGTGCCCATGCTGGAGCCTGTGGCTCAATAGCAAGGACCAAAGGCGTCTCTTCTGCCGTAGGGGTAGCCGCCTCCATGGCCATGACCTGAGGTCCTGCCGGAGTCGGTTGCCCTACGGCAGGATCAGCATCCACGACAACATCTCTGCCGGCGGCTCCGGGGAGCTCGGTGGGGAAGTACTTACTGGGGCCTAGCTTCCTTCGCTTGTTCTGCCTAGTCGATGGCTGAATGGACGGTTGAGTTAACTGAAGCACAAAAGTACCTGGTTCCACAGGTAGCTTGAGGGCGGCGCTCTTTGACAGGTAGTCAGCGATGTCGTTCTCCGCTCGAGGGACGTGCTCCGCTTGTATACCGTCAAAACACTCCTCCAGTTTCCTCACTTCATCCACATAGGCTTCCATCAAAGGGGTTTGATAATCTTTGTTGACCTGCCTGACGACGAGTTGCGAATCGCCCGTGACGATGAGCTTTTGACTCCGAGGTCCACCACGATCCTGAGACCGGCGAGCAAACCTTCGTATTCGGCAGTGTTGTTGGTTGACATCTCCCAGGGAAAGTGCATTTGGATGACATACTTGAGGTGCTCTCTGGTGGGTGCGACAAGCAATACACCAGCACCGGCGCCTTGCAGCGAGAAAGCCCCATCAAAGTACATGATCCAGTCGCTAGTTGTTTCCTCGTCGGGGAGAGTGGTCTCTTGTACCTCTTCATCGGGTGTCGAGGTACATTCGGCAACAAATTCCGCCAAGACTCTACTCTGGATCATCGAGGTGCTTTCGAACTTCAAGCCGAAACTCGACAACTCTAGGGCCCATTCCATGATCCTTCCTGTTGCATCTGGGTTATGTAGTATCCGTTGCAATGGAAGGCGGGTAACAATGGTGATCTCGTGCGCCTGGAAGTAGTGGCGCAGCTTCCTCGAGGCCATAAGGAGGCCGAAGAGCAACTTTTGCACACCTGAGTACCTCGACCTAGCCCCCTGTAAGAGGGAGCTAACGAAGTAAACTGGGTGCTGCACCACCTTCTTCTTTGGCATCACATCACCTGGCCACGCGGTTCCTGTTGCACCGGTGTCAGGCTTGCCGGGATCGAGTCCTGCCGGGGACTCAGTCCTGCCGGGATCGAGCCCTGCCGGGGAGGGTTCCGACCCGTCAGCCATCGGCTCAGCCGCCGCTGCCGTCTTCTTGTCAACCTCTCTCTGTGCCACCAGTGCGGCGCTAACCACTTGATTTGTTGCCTCTAGGTATAGCAGCAACGGCTGTTGCGGTTTAGGCGCAACTAGCACCGGGGCAGAGCAAAGGTACTTCTTCAAATCTTGCAACGCTGCCTCGGCCTCGGGGGTCCACTCCATCGGGCCCGTCTTCTTTAGGATCTTGAAGAAGGGGAGGGCACGCTCTGCAGACTTGGAGATGAATCTGCTCATGGCGGCAACGCAGCCAGTGAGCCGACGCACATCCTTGTTCCGCCTGGGCGCCTCAAACTACTCGATAGCCTTAATCTTTTCGGGGTTGGCCTCAATCCCGCGCTGCGACACAAAGAACCCGAGAAGCTTGCCGGATGGGACACCGGAGGCACACTTCTCAGGGTTCAATTTGAGGTTAATCTTGCGCAGGTTCCCAAAGGTTTCCTCTAGGTCTTGCACGAGCGTTGCTTTGTCCTTGGTTTTGACCACTATGTCATCCATATAAGCTTCCATATTTCTATGTAGCTGGGGTTCAAAACCGATCTGGACTGCTCTTGCAAACGTTGAGCCAGCACTCTTCAACCCGAAAGGCATCCGTAAAAAGCAGTACGTACCACATGGGGTGATGAACGCTATCGTTTCTTCATCTTCTTTTGTCATGAAGATCTGGTGGTATCCCGAGTAGGCGTCGAAGAATGATAACAGGTCACACCCTGCCGTGGAGTCAACAATCTGGTCGATGCGCGGTAACGGGAAAGGATCCTTTGGACAAGCTTTATTCATGTCTGTGTAATCAATACACATCCTCCACTTCCCGTTTGCCTTGCGCAGTACTACCGGATTGGCCAGCCGCGTCGGATGGAGTACCAGGCCTGCCGCCTCTAGCTTCCTAATTTCTTCCGTGATGAACTCTTGCCTCTCCAGAGCTTGCTTCCCGACCTTCTACTTGACGGGCCGCGCATGAGGACAAACGGCAAGGTGGTGCTCAATCACTTCCCTGGGAACACCGGGGATGTAGGAGGCTTGCCATGCAAACACATCGACATTCGCCCGCAAGAAAGTGACGAGCTCGCTTTCCTATTTGCTATCGAGGGTGGAGCTTATGACGAAAGCCCCACCCGTGCCGTCCTCCTTGACGGGCACCCTCTTGGTCTTCGGCGGCGCAACTCTGGGCTTCTTGCTCCTGTCGGAGGAGCTCTATGGCATGTCCTCGACCGCAGCACAACACCCCAGAGAGGTGCGCTTGGCAGAGTGGGTGCGAGTGGTCTCGCCGATCTTCTTCCCTCCCGGGGCTCTGTCGGCAGGAACAGGTGCCTTGGCAGCAGGTGCTGCAACCACTTACCGGTAGAGTTGCTCGGTGCAAATCAACGCATCTTTCTTATCGGAGGGGACGGTGATGATGTTCATCGGCCCGGGCATCTTCAACATGTTGTAGGCGTAATGTGAAGCTGCCATGAACTTGGCTAGTGCCGGGCAGCCGAGGATCCCATTGTATGGCAAGGGGATTTCGGCTACATCAAAAACAATCCTCTGTATTCTGTGATTCAGCTCGCCCCCGAAGGTCACAGGCAGCGTGACATTTCCCTTTGGCTGGCTCCTCCCCGAGTTAACCCCTTGGAAAGTGCCTGTTTCCTTGAGGTCTCCATCAGGGATGTGCAACTTTTTGACCATGGCAGGCGAGATCAGGTTCAGGCCGGCCCCGCCATCGACCAACATCCTTGTCACCTTGAGGTTGCGGATCGTTGGGGAAACCAACAATGGCAAGCACCCGACCGCAGTAGTGCAGTCAGGGTGGTCCTCAGTATCAAAGATTATGGGTGTGCTGGACCATTTCAGTGGCTTCCGCGTCTCGAATGATGGCTCCACTGCTGTGATCTCACGCGCCCACTGCTTGAGCTGGCGGTGGGATGTATGCAGTGAGGCGCCACCATTGACGCACATGGCCTCCGTGGATTTCTAGAACTCATGATCGCCGGACTCGTCGTCCCCGTCGTGATCATCATCTTCTTGTTTCTTGTCGCGGCCCCTAGCGGGCCTCTCCTGCTGACTGTCCTTGCCGCGGCGGCCTCCTTGGCCACCACGTTTCTTGCCGGGCCCCTCGGCACCGTCTTGGCCCTTCTCCTTGTCCCGCCGCTCATACTCGGCCTTCTGCTTTTCGGCAAGCAGCTCTACTTGCCGGCAGTGCTGGAGGTCATGGCCCTTGGTGCGATGGATCATGCAATACTGCTTGTCGGAGCCTCCTGGCTTGTCGGCGACCGCCAAGGCCCGGCGGGCAACACACTCGGCAACCTCCTTGCCGGGGTCGCTCGCCTTGGTCTTCTTGGTGGCGCCGGTGTCGTCGGATCCCTCGACGGCAATCACGGCCTTGCCCTTGCGTTTCCTATTACGGCGCCGACCCTTCTTTGCTGGGGTGGCGGTATCGCCGGTGGAATCGGTTTCCGCACCGGCATCTTCACCGGGGTACTTCCTTCCCTCTTCAGCACGAGCGCATCGGTCGGCCAGAACATAGAGCTCGGCCACATCCTTAACCTTGTTCATTGCCAGTTCTTCGCGCATCTTGCGATTGCGCACGTTCTGGTGGAACGCACTGATCACGGCGGCGGGATGAACATCGGGGATGTTGTACTGCACCCGGCTGAACCTCTGGATGTACTTGCGCAAGTTTTCTCCTTCCTTCTAGGGGATGATGTGTAAATCACTTGCCTGGCCATGAGCCTGGTGACCTCCGGTGAAGGCGCCAACAAACTCATGCCACAGATCCGCCCAAGAAGAGATGGAATCCATCGGCAAGTGCATCAACCATGACATGACATTAGGCTTGAGTGCCAACGGGAAGTAATTGGCAAGCACCTTATCATCGCGGGCCCCAGCAGCTTGCATCGCGATGGTGTAGATGCTGAGGAATTCCAACGGGTGAGTCTTGCCATTGTACTTCTCGCCAATGTTAGGCTTGAAAGTGCGGTGGGAGGGCCACTGGAACAACCATAGCTCACGGGTGAAAGCCGGATAGCCCACCTTGTAGGGTAGGCCGCCATAGTCCCCCAGCACCGGGTGATCTGTAGTGGGCCCTGCCCGCCTATCCGACTAGTGGAGCGCGTTGCGCCGGCGCTCGATGGTGGTTCAAGCGTCCTCATGAGCCCGCCCCCGAAGAACCTGGCGCCGATCGCGGTTGGTTCGCGGGTCGGACCACATGATGGAGACATCATCACGAGCATCGTCATGACGGGTCATTGCCCGCGGCGGCCGGTGCTGAGCAGGGGAATACATTGTAGCCGCATCGCCTTCGGCTCGGCCCCTGCTAGTAGGGGGTGGCACGACGGATCGACGGCCCACGGGTTTCGACGGTCGCAGCTTGTCGTCAATCGCGATGCCGACAAGACTCTAGATGAAGGCCCTCCATTCATCAAGCTTTTCCGCCATGGGGGGAAAGTCAAGGAGGAGTTGTGCGCGCGCTAGGGCTTCTGCTGGCGTGGGTGGCGGCGAGAGTTGAGTGGACCGTGATGCGCTTTGACTCCTAACCACGTTAGAAGGAGCCCCATCACGGCTCTGCAACTGCCCGCCACCTTCATCGGCGCCTCGGCGTGCATGTTGGCCTTCCTCATCCTGCAAAGGATGCATAGGGCTTTTCCCAGGGCGGCGCCCTGGGCCACCAGCGGGTCGGCGCTGCTCATCATGTATGATTTGAGAGGAGCGCGTCGTAGGTGCTGGCGTTGGTGTCTTGGAGGTCGCCACGCCGTTGGTAGGCGGCAGGACGACGCCCCTGGAGGGCCCCGCGCCGCCTACGGGGGGTCCGACGTTGTTTCTTGGGTCGGCGCCATGTTGATCGTCGCCCGTCGCCCTAGTGACGTCGCGCACCGGGCCCAGACCGCTAGGGTGATACGGGTGTTCGCGGACTGGGCCGCGGGTTCTCTCCGCAACTGGCCCGCTACTGGCCCACACCGGCGACGGCAGCCTGGTTCCGGACGAGCCAATCACTGTGGTCGTCTTCTTCTTAGGAGCCATGGCGATGATGAACTGCTAGGACTACCCCTAGGCCATATTCTCACAATTTGCAGCCCCTACCTGGCGCGCCAAAGATGTCGGTGGGAAACAACACCTATAGGATCACTGGAATCCCTTCTGCGGTTGCGGGGCGCGGAATCGTGAGAAGAGCGGGACTAGTGGATGGCACAAAGGGGATTTACCCAGGTTCGGGCCGCAAAGATGCATAAAACCCTACGATCCTACTTTGGTGGTTGTATTAGTGTTCTTGAGCTCTCGAACTAGCTCTGGGTGCTGCGAGGTTCCAAAGAGCCGAATCCCCTCTTAGTATGCCATGGGCCTCCTTTTATAGGCGAAAGGGGCTACCACAGTAGCACACAGGAGGTGAAAAGCGCTACAGCCCTGCGTGGTTATAGCTAGTATTACAGGACAAGACGCATTAAATGCGGGGCTTAGGTGTCCTTCGCTTTATTGAGGAACGGGGGTGAGGCCCGTCCCATCCGTCGCCGCCCCTCCTAGCTTCGACACACGCCCTGGCCAGCAATGCATGCAGCGCCATGTAGGCAGGCAGGCAGCTGAGGTGGCACGGTGGTGGAGTCTCCATGAAGGTTTGCATGCTGCCACACAGGTGCCTGCCCAGCTTGTTGGGTCAGTGGCTGCGTATGAAAGGCGGCAGGAACGTGGCTGGTGCGGGCCTGGCAGTGGCCTTGCCGGTGCACTTGGCGATGGTCTTGCCAGGTGGCCCGGCAAGGGTCTTGCCGCGACGCGTTGGCTTCCCTGGCAAGGATCTTGCCGGGCAGCCCTGTGGGTTTCTTTGGTGAGGATGGTTGCCTTCGTATCCTCTCTTGATCTTGATTGCTCTTTTGTCTTCACAAAGATCTGCATGCCACCACGGAGGTGCCTCCCGAACCCTGTCCCAATGCGACTGCTCAGCGTCGGTGGGCTTGAAGGTGGCTCGCTCCGCGGGCATGGACGAGCTGCCCTGGCAAGCATCCTGCCGGGGCTGTTGAGGTTGCCCCCGGCAAGGTTCCTTGCCGGGGCAACCTGCATCGCCCGTGCGGTCTTTGTGGTCTTGGTCCTTTGTTGTGTGCTTTGCTTGTCCTTGTGGCTTTAGCTTTTCTCCGGCTTCCCTCTCTTGCCTTGCTCTCGTGTGGTTGTGGCAGGTGGCTCTGACTGCCCGTGCACAAGTAAAGGGGTCAAAATCTAGGCCCCTAATTTTGTACACCGACAGAGGACAAGGTGAGCCTCAGCGACAAAGACTTTATCGTTCCTGAGGAGCCCGCCGAACAGGAGCGCTTTAAGCGCCGGCTAATAGCCACTGCAAGGAGCCTGAAACAGAAGCAGCAACAGCTTCAAGCTGATCAAGATCTGCTGAATGAAAGATGGACTGATGTCCTGGCATCCGAGGAATATGGCCTCGAGCGCCCAACCAAAAGCTACCCGAAGCGCAAACTGTTACCACAGTTCGATGACGAAGCAGCGAAGCCCGTCCTACCAAGGCATAATGCGGCTGACCGACCACCACGTGGCCGAGATAAAGCGACACCTTGAGCCGAACACCAGCCCACACTACCTCACCATAAAAATGGAAATACAACAGCTCGGGGATATACACATGACCTGCGATGCGACTTGGAAAACAGAGCAGGTCAGACAAGATCAATCCATGGATCACAGGGGCATTCCCCAATGCGTGATGATGGCTATCCGGCTGAATGTGACAAACATAACCACGTCCGGGCCGAAAACTGCAGACGAACTCCATCCGAGCTACACCATGACTTGGCCCGATATAGAGACGCCGCACACCCCTTTCCTTCACCGATGAAGTAATGGGACATGAATTCCCAGAAGGGTTTAAACCCGTGAACAATCGAATCACATGATGGCTCAACAGACCCCACGGTATGGATTGAGGATTTTCTTCTCCATATTCACATGGCCCACGGTGATAATCTTCACGCCATCAAATACCTCCCACTCAAACTCAAGGGACTAGCCAGGTATTGGTGGAACAGCCTGCCCGAAAACTTCATGGGCAGTTGGGAGGACTTGGAGGATGCCTTCCTCGACAACTTTCAAGGCACATACGTTCGACCTTCGGATGCCAACGACTTAACTCACATAATTCAATAGCCCGGAGAGTCAACCAGGAAATTCTGGACTAGGTTCTTAACTAAAAAGAACCAGATCGTAGATTGTTCGGACGCTGATGCCTTAGCGGCCTTTAAACATAGCATCCATGATGAGTGGCTCGCCTGACACCTCGGCCAAGAAAAGCTGAAATCCATGGCGGACCTTACGACACTCATGACCCGCTTTGTGCGGGCGAAGATAGTTGGCTAGCCCGTAGCAATAACAACACAGGCAAACCTGTCACTTCCGAAGCCAGAAACAGCAACGGCAAGCCCCGACGCAACAGACACAAGCGTCGAAGTAACGGTGACAACACCGAAGACACGACTGTCAATGCCAGATTCAGTGGCTCTAAGTCCGGTCAGCGGAAGAAGCCATTTAAGAGAAATAATCCGGTCTCGTCCAGTTTGGACCACATACTTGATCATCCATGTCAAATACAGGACACTCCCGATAAACCAGCCAAACATACCAACAGAGAGTGTTGGGTTTTTAAACAGGCCGGCAAGTTAAACACCGAGAACAAGGAGAAGGGGTCGCAAAGCAAGGACGATGATGAGGAACCCCGGCCATTGAATATAGGGGGACATAAGAAGTTTCCTCCCCAAGTCAAAACGGTTAATATGATATACGCTACCCATATCCCCAAGAGGGAGCAGAAGCGCGCACTCAGGGACGTCTACGCGATGGAGCCAGTCTCTCCAAAGTACAACCCATGGTCGTCCTATCCGATCACCTTCGATCGTAGGGACCATCCGACCAGTATTCGTCATGGCGGTTTAGCCGCAGTGGTCCTTGACCCAATCATTGATGTATTCCACCTTACGCGAGTCCTCGTGGACGGCGGCAGCAGCCTGAAGCTGCTCTATCAGGATACAGTGTGCAAAATGGGTATCATCCCTCAAGGATCAATCCCACAAACACCACCTTTAAAGGTGTCATACCAGGTGTAGAGGCCTGCTGTACGGGCTCAATCACGCTGGAAGTGGTCTTTGGATCCCCGGATAATTTCCGAAGCGAAGAATTGATCTTTGATATCGTCCCCTTCCGTAGTGGCTATCATGCGCTGCTCGGACGAACCGCATTTGCTCGCTTCAATGCGGTGCCGCACTACGCTTACCTCAAGCTCAAGATGCCCGGACCACGGTATTATAATAGTCAATGGAAACACGGAACACTCCCTCCGTACTGAGGAGCACACCGCGGCCCTTGCAGCAGAAGTACAGAGAAGCCTTTTTAGGCGGAACTTCAATTCGTCAGTAAAGCCCCCGGACACCGTCAAGATAGTCCGAGCTACCCTGCAAGAGGACAGTCCGGCTTGTGCAGAGCTTGACTAGCAATTCAGCCTCCATCCCAGCCCCGATCAAGCGGCGATACTTGTGCCGTGCGTACATAACTACGCACTTAAAATACCGTGAGCATGGACGGAGGTACATACAAGACCGTGGTCTGTAATGCGGCTCAACCGCCCCTGGACCTGCATACCTTCACATTTTCTTTTTCTTTCAGGTTTTTCTCTTTCCGAGCCTTTTTCTTATAACCTGATCATCGGACCTATGAAGGGACGGATACACCAAGGAGGCAAGAAGCTTTGACGTACGAGGGAACACCCAGGTGGTCTCTGCTAATGATCATTATACCTGTTTTAAAAACCCGCACGCAGCTCGCCCTTGGTCATGGCATGTCAAATAGCCTTATTTTCTTATCGCATTACTTGTACAAGTACGCCTCGACGTATTAATCAAATTGCAATGGAAAATAATTTGCGGCTCCATATTTGCAGCGTCAGCTTATTACTTGATTTTTTCCTTTTTATTTATATATATTCTTATCAATTGCGCCCGTACACTCTGGTATGACTTAATTCGCCAGGGGCTTCATTACACCCCATAATACAGCAACAAAGTCTGAACACTTTTATGGTAGTTCGGCACCCCGAATTGTAGCATTATATGCATCAGCTCTGAATCATGTCTTGGGCCAATAGTTGGGTTACCCGGCTCCTGTGTTTTCTACTCTACGTTCCGCTATATCGGCTAGGGTAGTAAAGGGAGAACTACTGCGATTGTGTCCTGGTTCTTCCAGATGAGCACCTCAGTAGAGAAAGCCGAAAACTGATTGTCATGATGTGGCGAGAGCTGGTCAGCGGTTTGAGAGGTTTTCAAATCTTTAGCTATTTTTTCGGCATTATGCGATGAATCGGTTTTTATCCGATTAAGCGTGTATAGCACCCCAAGTTCGGACTTTCGAACACGAGAGGCTACACCCAAATTTTTCTCATCAAACTCCTATGGCTAAGTGAGAATGATAAAGCCGAATAGTCCGATTGCATGGTTCATTGCGCTAAACACCTCCTTAAAGGGCCAAAACCTTGAATAAAGAGTGTTTAGATTTATCCTGAACACCCCCGTACTACCTACGTGGGGGCAGAAGCCGACGACTGGCCAAGTCTGAAATTTAATAAAACGACCGCACAAGAGGTGAAGTTTTAAATAACAAAAACATTATGTTACATAACGGACTTGTTTCATATTACATGATAGGATAAACATGAATGTATTCATGGGAATATGATATCCTTAGCACATTGCTCCGCCACAAGGCAAGATCCCTCCAAGACACTTTCATAGTACAGCCCGGGTGTGCGGTGCTCCTTGACCGTGGGTGGTCCCTCGGTCATCAGCTTCACGGCGTCCATCTTAGCTAGTGCATCTTGCCACGGGCGAAAGCCATCCGTGTGCCTTCGATACTGACCGACCGCTTGATGGCTTCAAGCCTAGGGTAGGCGCTGACAAGCCGCTTCACGAGTCCAAAGTGGCTGCTAGGAATAGCTTCGGTAGGCCATAGCCGGATTATCAAATCCTTCATGGCTAGTTCGGCCGCCTTATGCAGCTCGACCAGCTATTTCAACTAATCACTAAAGAGCACTCGATGTTCTGGCGCAAGGTATTGCGACCAGAACAACATCTTCGTAGATCTCCCCTCTTCGGCGAGGTAGAATTCCGCAGGATCTGATACGCTGCGCGGCAGATCCGCAAACGCCCCTGGAGAACTCCAAATCCGAGTTAGTAGGAGGAACCTTTCCTTCACATATTTCCTCTGCATTATAAAAGCCTTACCCTCCTGATATTCTTGGCCGCCTGGATTTCCTGGAGGGCGCCCTGGGCTTCAGCTCGGGCATCTTGTGCGCTCTGGCAGGCCTTGGCAAGTTCGGATTCTTGCTCCTTAAAATCATGCTCCAAGGACTCGCATCTCTTGACTGCATCCTAGAGCTCTTGCTGTACCTCATTGACCCGGGCCTCATGCTTTTTGCGTGCGGCCCGCTCCTTGGCTGCCTTGTCCTCGGCCTCGGCCAGCGCCTTCTTGAGGGCCGTTACTTCGGTCGCTTTCCCTGATAAATATAAACGACACTTTAGTCAGAAAAAATTATTCATTATATTTGAAATTAGATAAGGTTACTATATACCTTGGCTGTCCTCCAACTGCTTCTTCACGTGGCCGAGCTCTTCCTTGGCTCGCTCCAAACTCTGCTTCAGTCCGGAGACTTCCGCAGTGTGAGAGATCGCAGCGAGCAGCGATGCCTGCTTATTCACATAGACATTTTAGATTAGACTCCTACGAAATTTATTTGATCCTCTGTTCGGCTTTTGTTTCCGAACACCGGACAGAGTATCAGGGGCTACTGTCTATACTATGACATTCTTTTTAAAGTTGCGTTCCTTACCTCAAAGCCTGTTAGAAGGTTCGTTCACGCTTCGATCAGTCAGCTCTTCGCGGAGTGGATCCTCTCAATCACCGTACTCATAAGGGTACGGTGCTCGTCAACAATGGAAGCACCTTTTAGCACTTCCAGTAGACTGTCTGGTGCCTCTGGATGGACATAGGTCACCGGTGGCATAGGCGCACCTCCCTCTTTAGAAAGAGGCAGCCTGCCTAATTCCGGAGCCACATGGGTTTCCAGAACTATATTCGGCTGGGGGCCGAATTGACTACGGCCCCCGTCGTCAATATCCATGGGCGTTTGCTCCCCCATGTGTCCGGCAGCCGAGGCCTCACCCTCCGATGCCCCCCTGATAGCCTCCGGGTTCTCTCCCGGACCTAGGATCCTTCGGGATGACGCCTCGGCATCACCCGTGTCCTTGGTTGAGGAGGCCGAGGGAATGGTCCTGCTGTCCATCGCACCCGGGTCCAGCGAGTTGTAACGCCCCGGATTCGATGCTCCAGGTGTCTGCCAGTTATTCGCTGTCGTTGCCATGTCATTTGCTTGCATGTTGCATTTTGCCATGTCATCATGTGCATCTCATTTTGCATACGTGTTCGTCTCATGCATCCGAGCATTTTCCCCGCTGTCCGTTTTGCAATCCGGCACTCCTATGTCCTCCGGCGTCCCCCTTTTTGTCTCCTGTTGTGAGCGGGTGTAAAACGTTCTCGGAATGGGCCGAGATTTCCCGAGTGGCCTTGGTATAGCACCGGTAGACCGCCCGTCAAATTTCATTCTATTTGGAGGTCGTTTGATGCCCCAACGGTTAACCGTGTTCCCCGAAAGCCCTTTTGTCTTGCAGCCCAACACCCCTCCACATCAGCCCACTAACCCAGCAATACCCCCTCCATGCTCTTGGTCGTTCGATCACGATCGTGTGGGCTAAAACCGCTCCTCATTTGGACACTCCTAGCTCCCTCTACCTATATAAACACCTCCCCCTCCGAAATTCGCGGATGTACCCTAGCTCCTTCCTCTTCCTCGTGCCACCGGACATGTCCACCCTCGCCAGACTTGTCCGCCCGTCTCCGCCTGTGCCCGCAGCCAATCGTGGCTTGCCACATCGGCCCCGCCGCCGTCTCCACCGTGCGGGCCCGCGAAGCCCATCTGGGGGCCGCCCGGGCCTAGATCCCCGCCGCCGCCAGGCCCGAGCGCCCTCGTGCCTCCTCGTCGCCGCCGCTAACCTCCGCCGCCGGTGCGCCTTGCCTCGCCTCCGCCGCCGACCGCCCATCGCTGCGCGCCTCCACCGTCGGCGTCCCCTCACTACCCCGGTCACCCCTTGGACCCCCGTCACCGCCAGCTCGCCGCCGGTGCCGCCCCGGACAAGCGCCGCGCTGCCCCGCGCGCCACCCGACATCGCCGGCCCCGGATCCAGCTGGAGCCCTCCGCCGGCCCCGGATCCCGCCGCCTCCCTCGCCGGTCCCGCCTTCCCCGTCGTCAGCCGGCCGGCCTCGTCGCCGGAGCTCCTCCTCTGACCCCGCCTAGCTCGCCGGAGCACCTCACCTCGGAATCCGCGCCCGGGTCACCCTAGATCTCGGAGGGTAATTTTCTGCTAAGTCTCTAAGTTTTTTTTATCAAATTGTGCCCTGTTCATCGCATCATAACTTCTTGTGTGATGCTCCGATTCATGCATATAATATATAGAAATGTTCATCAGGATGTGCTCTTCATTTTGTTCCATTGTGCCATGCTTGGTTGAGTCCATCTTGATGCCCTAATCAGCGTTGCAAGAGTGCTATATGATGTTAACTGCTTCTGTTAACAGAACTTGCTGATTTATCTTTTTCGTTGCATTTTGTGTGTGCATCCTATGAGCATGAGCTCTACATGTGTTTTGTACTACATCATGCCATCTTTATAGTGGTGCCATCCATGTATTTGTGTGAGTCTTGTAGTGAGTTCATCGAGCTCGTGAAGTAGGGTACTTGCTGTTGCTGTTTTGCTAGGCTGAATCTGTTGTATCATGATGCTATGTAAACCTGCTGCTACAAGTCATTATATGCATAATCTGGAGATGTTCACTAAGGATGTTTTGTTAGACCTGTCATGTTCTATCCATCCATGCCCCTGGTTGCATTTATAGCCTGCTGTAATCTTGCTCTCAAATTGCTAAATCATGTTGCTGTCAGCCTCTTAACATTAAGTTCAGTTTTGCCATGAGCTTTGCTACTGATCCATGCACCCTATGAACTTTTTCTTGTCATTCTTACCTTCATAAACATGTATTCTTACTGTTGATCACCTTGTCATGCCATGTATTGCTCTGTGGTGAGTGGTACAAGCTCACCAACTTGCCTACTTATTGTTGTTCCTGCCATGTCTAAATCTTTCATATCATTTGCCATGTTTACCTGGATGCTACCATGTTTTCTGGTGATCTTTGGAATTAGTTCAGTAAGGGAGTTTCGTTCTTTGTCTTTAGTACTACCATACCATGCCTTGTTTTGCCATGATATGTTCTTGTAGCATGTTGTTTGATAGCTCTAACCATTCCAACCTGATGTTATTTCTGCTAAGCCTGTAAACTGTTATTATTTGCAATCTTGCCATGTGTTTTTGTGCATGTTCTAGTGATTTATGGAGATAACTCAGTGTTCATGTTTTCTCACGATTTACCTGTAAATCATGTCCATGCATTTTTTCTTCATGTTAAGGTGCTGTAGCATGTTGTTTTGATGTTTCCAAGATGCCTAGTTGCTGATTTGGACAACTTGTCCTTTAAACTTGTTTCATGTGTGTTGAACCGTTGCTCCGTTTTGAGTGTGCTCTATATGAAACTTGCTTAGAATTGCATGTAGTTTCATATTATCATGTTGCATCCTTGTTTTGGGATGTTTGCTTGATGTTTGAATGCCTTTTGCATTAATGCCATGTTTGACTTGTTTTTCTCATATCTTCTAGGCCGTAGCTCCGAATTAAATCAACTTTATATGTAACTTGACTAGAATCTCGTGTAGATCATCTTGGTGCATCTTAAATTGCTGTTTAGCAACTTGAAAATAAGGTTTATTCAGTTTTGGACCAATTTCTAAATTTGCATATGAGGGCTTACCAGAATTGTTATATGTTGTTTCCGGCCTCATTTAACCTTGCTTTGATGTGTTGTTCTTGTATGCATCATCTCTTGCCATGAGTAGCTTCATGTAGCCTTGTCATGCATCATACTTGGTTGAGCATCATGTCATGTATATGTGTGGTGTGTTTACCATGTTGTGTGCTTCTTCTCGATAGTTCCTGTTTCGTTGCGATCGTGAGGATTCGTTCGTTTACATTTGGTTTGGCTTCATCCGGTCGTCTTCTTCATGGACTCGTTCTTCTTCCTTGCGGGATTTCAGGCAAGATGACCGTCACCTTGGATCTCATTACTATCATTGCTATGCTAGTTGCTTCGTTCTATCGCTTTGCTGGCTACCTATCACTTGTGCTTCAAGCCTCCCAATTTGCCATGTCAGCCTCTAACCTTTTCACCCTTCCTAGCAAACCGTTGTTTGGGTGTGTTACCGCTTTGCTCAGCCCCTCGTATAGCGTTGTTAGTTGCAGGTGAAGTTGAAGATTGCTCCATGCTGGACAGGATTATGGTTGGGATATCACAATATCTCTTATGTAATTAATGCATCTATATACTTGGTAAAGGGTGGAAGGCTCGGCCTTATGCCTGGTGTTTTGTTCCACTGTTGCCGCCCTAGTTTCCGTCATACCAGTGTTATGTTCCTGGATTTTGCGTTCCTTACGCGGTTGGGTGATTTATGGGACCCCCTTGTCAGTTCGTTTTGAATAAAACTCCTCCAGCAAGGCCCAACCTTGGTTTTACCATTTGCCTCACCACCACCTATACCCTTCCCTTGGGTCGGCCAACCCAAGGGTCATCTTTATTTTAGCCCCCCGGCCAGTGCTTCTCTAAGTGCTGGTCCGAACCGAGTAGCCTGCGGGGCCACCTTGGGGAAACTCGAGGTCTGGTTTTACTCGTAGCTCGACTTATCTGGTGTTGTCCCGAGAACGAGATATGTGCAGCTCCTATCGGGATTGTCGGCACATCGGGAGGATTTGCTGGTCTTGTTTTACCATTGTCGAAATATCTTGTAAACCGGGATTCCGAGACTGATTGGGTCTTCCTAGGAGAAGGAATATCCTTCGTTGACCGTGAGAGCTTGTGATGAGCTAAGTTGGGACACCCCTGCAGGGTATAAACTTTCGAAAGCCGTGCCCGCGGTTATGTGGCAGATGGGAATTTGTTAATGTCCGGTTGTAGATAACTTGACACCAGATCCGAATTAAAACGCATCAACTGTGTGATGGTCTCTTTTCGGCGGAGTCCGGGAAGTGAACACGGTTTTGGGTTATGTTTGACGTAAGTAGGAGTTCAGGATCACTTCTTGATCATTGCTAGCTTCACGACCGTTCCTTTGCTTCTCTGCTCGCTCTTATTTGCGTATGGTAGCCACCATATATGCTTAGTCGCTACTGCAACCTCACCACTTTACCCCTTCCTTTCCCTTTAAGCTTTGCTAGTCTTG
This sequence comes from Triticum dicoccoides, assembly GCF_002162155.2. NCBI lineage: Eukaryota > Viridiplantae > Streptophyta > Magnoliopsida > Poales > Poaceae > Triticum > Triticum dicoccoides. The sequence continues at coordinate 470,594,911 of NC_041387.1, read as the reverse complement.
ATACCCATGGTAATGGGATTGCTGAGTCCTCGTGGCTCACAGATTACTACAACAACAGTTGCAGGTACAGGTTATGCGATGATCATGACGCGAGAGCGATGTTTACTTGTTTTGGAGTTCTTCTTCTGCTTATTCTTCGATCAGGGGATAGGTTCCAGGTCGGCAGCCTGGGCTAGCAGGGTGGATGTCGTTTGAGTTTCTGTTTGTGTTTCATCCGTAGTCGGATGTTGATCTCTTGTATGATGTTGATGTACTCTTGTGGCATTGTATGCCTTGTATGTATCCCCATCCATTATGTAATGTTGATGTAATGATATCCACCTTGCAAAAGCATCTCAATATGCGGTTCTATCCTTGGTGGGACCTTTGAGTCTCTTTAGGATAGTATCGCATATTGGGCGTGACACGAGTCCTCCAAAGATGAGGACCACTTGAGATGGGACCGAGCCGGACTACAAATATATGATTCAAACATGACAAAACAATAAAATAGAAAGGCCGGATATATAGATGTGTCCGGATACTCACGATCAGGCCAGGGGCTTGTCCCTGGGCTGCCACTCCGAGCTGCTGTCGGTGGCTACGGTGGAGCTGCCCGGAAGGGAAGCTTTCCCCTTCTTGGAAGCTTCGGCCTCCAACCGCATGGAGGCCGTCCTCTTCTTTCTCCCCCCTGTAGGGGGAATGGATTTCTTCTTCTTCCTCCTCTTCCTCGACGTCTTCAGTGGAGGAGTGAGCTTCGGCATCTTCGGACGTCGCGTCCGAAGTACCCTTACAGTGGAGACCACCTCTGGTCCCCTTGGCCTTCTTCTTGGCCTTCTTCTCCAGCACCTCATAAGGCGCCGGAAACAACATCTTCGTCAAAAGCGGAGTTTCTGGGCCTTCAGGCAGCGGAGCCGGACAATTAGTCTGCTCCGCTATCTCTGTCCAGTCCTGGAAAAATTTATAAGGAGGCTTAGATGCCTTCCTCGAATATGCAGGTAAAGGGTACACCTTGAAAGCATGAAAGAACTTACTAGATTAGCAAGGCGAGTTAAGCTATGCCCGCGGTCCTCAGTCGTGGGCGGTGGCGTCTCGCTGGCGTTGAAGAGCACCTTCCAGATGTCTTCGTGCGTCGTGCCCAAGAGGTCTAGTAGCATCTGGTGCTTGGCCGCGTCGAACTCCCACAAATAGCAAGTCCGGCGTTGGCACAGAAGGATCCGACAAACGAGCATAGCCTGAATCACGTTGACGAGCTTGACCTTCTTATTTATCATGCTCTGGACGCGCGTCTAGAGTGCGGTCAGCTCCTCCAAAGAGCCCGAGGTCAGGCCCTTCTCTTGCCAGGAGGTCAGCCGCATCGGGACTCCGGATCAGAATGTGGGAGCCGCCGCCCAGTTGGTGCCACACGGCTCGGTGATGTACAACCATCCCGACTGCCATCCTTTGACAGTCTCCACGAAGGAGCCTTCAGGCCAGGTGACATTGGGCATCTTGCCCACCATGGCGCCTCTGCACTCTACTTGCTGACTTCTCACCACCTTTGGCTTCTCATTAAAAGTCTTCAGCGATAGTCCAAAATGAGGTGGGATGCGGAGGAAGGCCTCGCACACGACGATAAACTCCGATATGTTGAGGATGGAGTTGGGGGCCAGATCATGGAAGTCCAGCTCGCAATAGTACATCAGTTCGTGGACGAATGGGTGGAGGGGAAATCTCAGCCCGCGAACGAATTGAGAGACAACCACTACCCTTTCCTGGGGCTCTAGGGTGGGGACGATTTGTCCCTTGGCCGGAAGCCGATGGGTGACCTCCTTGGCTAGGTACTCGACATCTCGGAGCTTCTTGATGTCCTTCTTCTTGACGGAGGAGGCCATCCACTTGCCTCCTGCTCCGAATCTGGACATGATTGGAGTGCTTTTTTGGGCGGAGAAGGCGAAAGCATGGGCGCTGGAGCTCGAGAATGGATTGGCAGAGGAAGGAGAAGGCGTGGGTGAACTAGGATGAATCCTTATCCCTTTATAAAGGCAGTAAAAATCTTGCGCCTCCCCACTCGCCTTAAAACTTGCTTATTCCCCAAGCACCGTGCCGATGGCACGGTTGGGTTACCCATACCCGTATTGAAGAAAATCCCGTGACAAGGGGACATGATCTCTGCTTTGACAAGAAGTGCCAATGAAACTGCACCTCGAAATACGGAGGGGCAGGCTAAAAACGGTTCAAATAAAGACCGGGATGTGGTGTGATGTCACGCTTCAAAAAGTGGTCAGTGGATTGGACTCATGGAATATTATACTCTCTACGGTGGTATGTGGAATTTGTTTTGCAGAGCCAGACACAATTCTTGTGTTCAAGATCTACTTTGAAGTATTCGGAGAAGGAACCCGCCTTGCAATGCTTAAGACAACCTGCGTGTCGGACTCATCGTCATTGAAGCCTGGTTCAAGGGCTACTGAGGGAGTCCTGGATTAAGGGGTCCTCGGACAGCCAAACTATATACTTATGCCGGACTGTTGGGCTATGAAGATACAAGATAGAAGACTTCGTCCCGTGTCTGGATGGGACTCTCCTTTGCGTGGATGGCAAGCTTGGCGATTCGGATATGTAGATTCGTTTCGCTGTAACCGACTTTGTGTAACCCTAGCCCCCTCCAATGTCTATATAAACTGGAGGGTTTAGTCCGTAGGACAAGAACAACAATCATAATCATAGGCTAGCCTCTAGGGTTTAGCCATTACGATCTCATGGTAGATCAACTTTTGTAATACGCATAGAGAGGGCCCGAACTTGGGTAAACATTGTGTCCCCTGCCTCATGTTACCATTAGCCTTAGACGCATAGTTCGGGACCCCCTACCCGAGATCCGCCGGTTTTGACACCGACATGGGGTGGCCGCCCCTTGGGCTGTTGGCCAGGATCTGGCCTTGCTCTTCTATAAAAAGGGAGAGGGACGGTGTTTCTCCACACTTGTCCTCATCTCATCCTTCTGCTTAACATCTCTCTTCCATTCGCCTTGGTGAGAGGGCGCGCCAGCGCTTCGATGGCGGCGACGAGGGCTTCTTGTCAACAGTGCACTCCTCCTCCCCCGGAGCTTCCGACGGCTGAACCCACTGCAAGGGGCGAGGAAGAGGATGAGGCCAAGGCCGCCACGGTGCTCGGGGAAGAGGAGGTCTGGGCGGCGCGCGGGCTGCACTTCTGCTGGCGGCCCCTCCTCCAATGGATGGCCATGTCGGAGACCAGCCCCTCGAGTTTTTCATCCGCCTGTACAAGCGCGTGAGTGGCCCTCTCCATCTCCCTACCCCGTTCACACAGGTGATGGAGCGGGATCCGCCGCAGGCTTTCATGCTACACATAAGGGGCTGCGGGAATGGCAGCACGTGGGTCAATGTTGGCTTCCCGCGCCCTCACATCATGTACCTCCGCCGTGGGTGGAAAACTTTTGCACGTTCCCACAACTTGTCGGAGGGGCACGTTCTCCATTTTAAGTAATGGAGAACGGCTTGCTCTCCATCAAGGTCTTAGGGAGCTCAGGAATCCGCTTAGGGTGCTGCGTGGAGAGTTCCAATGACGACGAAAGCTCCTGCTCTAATGACAATGGCAAGGAGGACTGCGCCAGCGATGACGATGGCAGCGGGTGGGAGGATGATGACTCCAACTCCAGCTGACCATTAGTGGTAGCACCATCATCTGCTCCGCGTCCTGCTGGCTCTAGCTTTGGTGGTCGACGGGCTTCCCCGCTAAGGTCTCCATCGCCCCGCCCGTCACCTTTCTTCTCCTGCCATGCCTGGGAGGAAAGGGGCAAGAACGGGGATTACAGGGGACTTATCTTTTTCTCAATTTATAGGCACTTACCGAATCTTGTCTTTCTAGAAAATGTAATCTTCCGAGTCCATGCTTATGTTCTGTAACATATGTACTTGTATCAGCATATCAATGAAAAAGATGAGCTTTTGCCGGGAACTCATGCACGTAAACATTCGTGCAGAGGCGTAACACCCCTTTAACAAAAATTAATGAGTCTCCCCGGCAAGCTAGCTTGCCGGCGACCTCTGTGCTTGCCGAAGAATCACATCTGCCGGGTTACAAAGGCAGGGTCCAGCCCCCTGCCAATCTCTTTTTGCCAAAGGTTACTACAACTACCCCGGCCGAAGCAACATTCGAGTTGGGGATGGGAGCACCTAAGTCCAATCAGAGTGGCGAGGTTTTCTAACGCACAAGTAACAAGTTACGAACATGAATGGGCAGGAGATGAACTTTATCTGGTTGGGTCGTCGGGGACGACGTGCCGGGCAGTCTTCTCAATTTCTTGCTGGAGCATTGTCATGGTGAATGAAAGGAGGAGAGGACATGAGCACAGAGCCTTGACGGTTCCCCAGTACCTGCTAGAATCTAAGGTAGCACAATATCCTGGGCAAGCATGGCATGCATACTTATATATAGATAAACATGGAAACTAGCAGGGAATTGTACATGCTAAAAACTATCCGGCTGTGCACAGGGTCTGTGCCTGGCTCTATACATAGGCTTACATGCCTTGCCGCAAGGCTAGTACAAAAGTGGGTTGTCGTAGCTCCTAGTAACTGCGCCCTATGGGTAAAACTTGCGAAGATGTTCGATATTCCAGGAGTTGCTCACCAGAATGCCATCTTTGGTCTCCAGGCAGACTGCGCCGGGCCTGGTGACTCGTATTACCCGATAGGGGCCTTCCCACTTTGGCGCCAACTTGTTTGAATTCTTGGCGGACTGAGCACGCCAAAGAACAAGGTCGCCTTCCTCAAGGCATCGGGCGTGAACCTTGTGGCTATGATAGCGGCGCAAGGCTTGCTGGTAGCGAGTGGCTCGCACAACAGCTCGAAGACGATCTTCCTCAAGGAGCGTTGCATCATCTTGGTGCAATTGCTCTTGCTCAAGCTCATCATAAACGAGCACTCGAGGTGACCCGTATATGAGTTCCGTGGGGAGAACTTCTTCTGCCCTGTATACCAGGGCAAAGGGTGTTTGGCTAGTGGCTCGATTTGGTGTCATTCTGATTGACTAAAGAACTGTTGGCAATTCATCAATCCAGCGTCTCCCGCACTTGCACAACCTATCGAAAGTTCTCGTTTTGAGGCCTTGCAACACTTCAACATTTGCCCTTTCTGCCTGGCCATTCCTTCTTGGATGAGCAACAGAAGCAAAGCAAACTTTGCTGCCAAGGTCTTGGATATACTGCATGAAGGTGCGGCTCGTGAACTATGTGTCGTTGTCAGCGATGACTCTGTTTGGCACACCAAAATGGCAAACGAGTCCTTTGAAGAACTTGATGGCCGACTATGCTATCACCTTTCTCACTGGCTCCACTTCTGGCCACTTTGTGAACTTGTCAATCGCAACGTACAAGTACTCAAAGCCCCTGATGGCATGGGGAAAGGGGCCCAGTATGTCGAGCCCCCAGAACAAAAATGGCCAGGAGAGAGGGATTGTTTGAAGGGCTTGAGCTGGTTCATGAAGCTTCTTTGAATGAAACTGACACGCTTCACACTTGGTTACTAGTGCCGTCGCATCCTGAAGGGCAGTGGGCCAGAAGAAACCTTGCAAGAATGCTTTGCCGGCAAGGGCACTTGACCCTATGTGGGAGCCACATATGCCTCCGTGTATCTCTGCTAACAGCTATAGTCCGTCCTCCCAAGGAATACACTTCAATTTCATGCTCTTCAGCCTCCTTCTGTAGAGGACATCATCCACAAACTGGTACATGCTAGACCGACATGCTACTTTCTCTGCTTCTTCCTGCTCCTCAGGGAGCTCCCCTGTTTGGAGGAAACAGACTGTATGTCGTGCCCATGCTGGAGCCCGAGGCTCGACGGCAAGGACTAAAGGCATGTCTTCTGCCGGGGGCAGCTGTCTCTACGGCAAGAGCTTGGAACTCTGCCGGAGGCCACTGCTCCCTGGCAAGCTTGGGGTTCCCGGCAACTTCCTTGTCGGCGGCTCCTGGGAGCTCTATGGGAAAGTATTTGTCAGGGCCCACCTTCCTTCGCTTGCTCTTCTCTGCTGATGGTTTGACGGATGACTGAGTTAATTGAAGCACAAAGGTACCTGGTTCCATAGGTATCTTGAGGGCAGTGCGCTTTGACAAGTCATCGGCAATGCTGTTCTCTGCTCGAGGAACATGCTCTGCCTGTAGACCATTGAAGTGCTCTTCCAACATCCTCACATCATCCATGTAAGCCTCCATCAGTGGGCTCTGGTAATCCTTGTTGACTTGCTTGACGACAAGTTGTGAATCTCCTCTGACAATAAGCTTCCTGATTCCGAGGTCCGCCGCGATCCTGAGATCGGCAAGCAGCCCCTCATACTCTGCAGTGTTGTTTGTCGACCTCTCCTGGGAAAGTGCATCTGGACTACGTACTTGAGGCACTCTCCGGTGGGCACGACGAGCAGCACGTTGGTACCAGCACCTTCTAACGAGAAAGCCCCATCAAAGTACATAATCCAATGACTACTTGCCTCTTTGCCGGGAAGGGTGGTCTCTTGAACTTCTTCGTCGGGCATGGATGTCCATTCTGCTATGAACTCTACCAAAGCCCTGCTCTTGATCGTCGAAGTACTTTCAAATTTGAGCCCAAAGCTCGACAACTCCAACGCCCACTCCATAATCTTCCCAATTGCATCTGGGTTGTGCAAGATTCGTTGCAACGGGAGGCGAGTGACAACAGTGATCTCATGTGGTTGAAAATAGTGGCGCAGCTTTATCAAGGCCATAAGAAGGCCGAAAAGTAACGTCTGCATGCCAGAATACCTTGACCTAGCTCCCTGCAAGAGAGAGCCGACAAAGTAGGCTGGGTGTTGCACCACCTTCTTTTTCTGCTTTACTTCGCTCATTTGCACAGACTCTGTCTTGTCGGGACCGGGCTCTGCCGGGGGTCCTGCCTTGCCGGCCTCGGGTCCTACCGGCCCCCGCTGTCGTCGCCTCTTCCTCAGCTTCTCTCTCCGCCACTAGCGCAGCACTGACCACTTGATTTGTTGCTGCCAAATACAGTAGCAACGACTCATGTGGTTCGTGCGCGACTATTATTGGCGTAGAGGATAGGTACCTCTTTAAATCTTGCAGCGCTGCCTCCCGAGTCCATTTCATTGGACCCGCCTTTTTCAAAATTTTGAAAAAGGGGATGATGTGTGTCAGTGTCAAAACCGGCGGATCTCGGGTAGTGGGTCCCGAACTGTGCATCTAAGGCTAATGGTAATAGGAGGCTGGGGACACGATGTTTACCCAGGTTCAGGCCCTCTAAATGGAGGTAATACCCTACTTCCTGCTTGTTTGATCTTGATGATATGAGTATTACAAGAGTTGATCTACCACGAGATCGTAGAGGCTAAACCCTAGAAGCTAGCCTATGATTATGATTGTTGTTGTCCTACGGACTAAACCCTCCAGTTTATATAGACACCGGAGGGGCTAGGGTTACACAGAGTCGGTTACAGAGAAGGAGATCTAACATCCGAATTGCCAAGCTTGTCTTCCACGCAAAGGAGAGTCCTATCCGGACATGGGACGAAGGTTTCAATATTGTATCTTCATAGTCCAACGGTCCGGCCAAAGTATATAGTCTGGCTGTCCAAATACACCCTAATCCAGGACTCCCTCAGTAGCCCCTGAACCAGGCTTCAATGACGATGAGTCTGGCGCGCAGTTTGTCTTCGGCATTGCAAGGCGGGTTCCATCTCCGAATACTCCAGGGTAAATTTCAAACACAAAGATCGTGTCCGGCCCTGCAAAATAAATTCCACATACCACCGTAGAGAGAACAATATTCCATGAATCAAATTTGCTGACAACTTTACACAGCATGACATCACACCACGGCCCGGTCATTCTTCAAACCGTTTTCTTCTCAACCAGCCACCGCACATATTGCGAGGCGGTTTCCATGGCATGTCTTGTCGAAGCAGAGATTGTGTCCCCTTATCGCGGTATTCTCATCAATACCGGTATGGGCAACCCAACTGTCTGGTGCTTTGGAAAATAAGCGATTTTAACAGGCAAGTAGGGAGGCGCACAACTTCTACCGCCTTTATAAAGAGATTAGGATCCCCCATCTCCACCCACGCCTTCTTCCTCCTTTACTCATCCATTCTCGCACCCTTAAGCCCCAGTGCCCAAGTCCTCACCTTCTCCGTTAGTCCATTAGCAACATGTACGGAGCGGGAGGCAAGTGGATGGCCTCCTCTGTTACGGAGGAGGGAATTACCAAGCTTCGGGAGGCCGGATACCTGGCCACGACCATCGCGCACAGGCTTCCGGTGAAGGGGCAGGTCACCCCCACTCCGAAATCTCGGGCGAGAGTAGTGTTCCTCTCCCATTTTGTCCGTGGACTTGGATTTCCACTTCACAAATTTGTCCGCGGGCTCATGTTTTACTATGGGCTAGATTTTCATGATCTAGCCCCAAATTTCGTCCTCAACATCTCGGCATTTATCATCGTGTGCGAGGCCTTCCTCCGCATCAAGCCCCACTTCGGCCTATGGCTACAAATCTTCAACGTAAAGCCGAAGATAGTGAGCGGCCAGCAAGCAGAGTGCGGAGGTGGCATGGTGGGCAACATGCCCAACATTACCTAGCTCGAAGGCCCCTTCGTGGAGACCGTGAAGGGGTGGCAATCGGGGTGGTTCTACATCACCGAGCCGCGCGATGCCGACTGGGCGGCGGCCCCCGAATTCCGATCCGATATCCTCATGCGGCTCACATCCTGGGAAAAGAAGGGTCTGGCCTAGGGCATACCTGCAGAGCTGACCGGACTCCAGAATCGCATAAAAAATATGATAGACAAGAAGATCAAGCTTGTCAACATGGACCAGGTCATGCTCTTCCGCCGGATCCTCCCGTGTCAAAGACGGGCATTCAATATGTGGGAGTTCGATCTAGCTGAACACCATACGCTGCGAGAGCTCTTCAACAAGATCCACAAAGAATTCTGGAAGGTGCTGTTCAAGGCCGCCAAAGTACCTCCTCCCACTTCTGAGCACTGCGGACTCAACACAAAGCACCCTGCCAATCCGGTAAGCTCTCTCAATATCACAAAACGTTCTTTCCCTAGAATATTTCCGTGAGGATTCTAAGCCACCATGCTGACAAAACAGGAATATGTGGTGACAGCGGAGCGGATCGACTGTCCGGCTCCACTGCCCGAAGATACAACCACCGCACTCCTGACGGAGATGCTAGTTCTGGCGCCTTACAAGGTGCCGGAGAAGAAGGCCAAAAAGAAGGCCACGGGGACCAGCAAAGGTCTCCGGCGCAAGGCCACATCGGACGCCTCATCCGAAGATGAGGAGGAGGGAGAGGAAATGCCTCCCCCGACTAGGGAGGAGAAGAGAAGGAAGACCGCCCCATCTGGGGAGGCCGAAGGGTCCAAGAAGGTGGCCACGGGGTCCAGGAAAGGTCCTCGGCGCCGGGCCGTAATAGACTCGTTGTCTGAGGACGCCAAGGCAGATTCCTCGCACGAAGGTGGGGAGGAAAAGAAGAGAAAAGCCGCCCTGCAGGGGGAGGCTAGGACGCCGAAGAAGGGAAAGACATCCCTTCCGGACTACACCACGGCCGCCTACAGCGAGGAGGAGTGGTTTCCTAGGGGCAAGCCCCTAGCGAAGTCATAAGTAACCATACTCTATAGTACATTTTATGTGTTTTAGCTTCATTGTTTGTTATAACGCCGAACTCGCATATGTAGTCCGGCCGGGTCCCACCTCGAGGTATCCTCTTCGGATGGGTCCTTGAGTGAATCGAAGATGAATAGCAATCCACTCTCGACGGCCACCTCCCCACGGCCTGCGGATGACACCAAGGTGTTGTCCCAAAGGATACCAGAGTAGGGGGCGACGGTTCTGGAGATGCCCCAAGGCGAAATCCCAGACGTTGGGCACATGGGGGGTAAGATCCCCATGGATTATGCTGACGGGAGCCACAGCAAGTCTGGCTCCCAGCCGGATACTGCTGGAACCATCAAAGGTTCCGGATTCAAGTAGGCAGCCCCTTACCAAGGAGGGCGAGCCGGTCGTGTCGATGACCTCCATCCAACCGGAGGCATCGGATAATTTGTTGGAAGCGCTTCGCGGCGCTTCCATTGACGAAGAGCACCGTACTCTTATGAGCACGGTGATTGAAAAGGTTCGGTCCGCCAAAAGAGGATTGATCGAAGCCTGCACCAGCCTCCTAATAGGCTTTGAGGTAAGTAATCAAAAGTGTAAAAAAATATCACCCAATAGATAGTAGCCCCTGATACTCTGTTTTGTGTTCGGAAATAAAAGCCAAACGAAGGGTCAACTTGTATCCGAAGGAGTCTAACAATAAATGTCTAAATGAATAAGCATGCGTTGTTGCTGGCCACTGCCGCCCGTACTGCGGAGGTCGCCGGACTCAAGCAGGACCTAAAGTGGGTCGAGGAAGAGCTCAGCCTCGCAAAGAGGTAGCTCGAAGAGAACGAAGGTAAGTGATACCTTGTCTGTGTGTCATATAAAGGAAGAAAAATTGGTGATGCTAACAAAAGCATCAAGATTTTTTAATAGGGGCCATGACCTAAGTGGAGGCCCTGAAGAAAGCGCTATCCGAGGCCGAAGACAATGTGCCCAAGGAGCACGTAGAGCGTGAAAAACAAGATGCTCGGGTAGGCGAGGTACATCACGAGCTACAGGACTTCGGCAAGAAGTTCGAGTCCTTGGAGCATGACTTCAAGACGCAAGAGTCTGAGCTTGTGAAGGCCCTCCAGACCGCGAAAGACGCCAAGGCCGAAGCCCAAAAGGCCCTCCAGGAAATCCAGGCAGCCAAGAAGATAGCGGCGGGTAAGGCATTCGTTATGCAAAGCAAGCATGTGGAGGAGACATTTCTTTTACTTACTCGAATTCAGAGCTCTCCAGGGGCATTCGCAGATCTTCCACGTAGCATATCGGATGCCACGGAGTTCTACCGTGCCGAGGAGGGGAGCTCTATGGAGAAGTTGTTCTGGTCCCAGTATGCTGGGGCCGAACACCCAATTCCCTTGAGTGACCAACTGAAGCAATTGGTTGAACTCCACAAGGCGGCCGAACTGGCCATGAAGGACTTCATAGTCCGGCTGTGGCCTGGCGAGCCCCTGCCCGACAGCTGCTTCGGCCTTATAAAGCGGATGGTGAATGCCTGTCCGCAGCTGGAAGTTATTAAGCACTCCATCTGTATTGAGGGTGCCCGCCAGGCATTTGCCCGCCTGAAAATGCATTGGGCCAAGATGGATGCGGAGAAGCTAGTGAATGATGGACCGCTGGAGGGTAAGTCGCATCGCTACCCCGAGAAATATTATGATGGCGCTATGAAAGGCGCTCGCCTTGTGGCCGATGAATGTACCAAGGACATAATTTTTGAGTGAATGTACTCGTGTCGATCTGTAATATGGAAACGAGTTCGTGTGCATTATGTAACACTTTTTGATTTAAAATATTACCTTCTGTGCGGCTATTTATAAAATTATGAAAGTAGGCCAGTCATCAGCTTCCGCCCCCGTGCAACTAGTACTGGGGTGTTCGTGGAAAACCAAACACTATTTATCCAAATTTTTGCTCCTTTAAGGAGGTGTTTAGCGCAGCGAACCAGGCAATCGGACAATACGGCTTTATAACTCTCACTTAGCCATAGAAGTCTACAATTTTAAATTTCGACGAAGCCCCTATTATTCGGAAGGCCGAACTTGGGGCGCTATGCAAGCCTAAATCGGACAAGGCCGATTCCTCGCCTCAAGCGGAAAAAATATTTAAGGATTTAGGACCTCTCGAACAGCGACCAGCTCTCGCCACATCATGACATCCAATTTTTGGCTTTCTCTACTGAGATGCTCATCCGGAAGAACCGGGACACAATCGCAGTAGTTCTCCCTGCGCTACCTTAGCCGACATAACGGAACGTAAGGTACCAAAACAAGGGAGCCGGGCAAGCTCAACTATTGACCCAAGACATGATTCGGAGCTGATGCATATAATGCTATAAGTTCGGGGTGCCGCACTGTCGAAAGTGTTTGGACTTTTCTTTCGTGTTATGGGGCACAATAAAAATCCCCTGGCAAACTAAACATACCAGAGTGTACGGATGCAATATTAAATAAGCAATCAAGGGAAAATATGGAGAAAATAAGATGATGCTATATATTGTTTCCCCCTGCTATTTAAGTAATACGTCAAGGCGTATGTGTACAATTAATGCGATAAGTAAAAATATGACTATTTGACATGTCCTATCCAAGGGCAGGCTGCATGTGGGTATGTAAAACAAGTATAACGATCATTAACAGAGACCACCTGGGTATTCCCTTGTATGCAAAGCCTCTTGCCTCCTTGGTTTTCCCTCCTGTAATGAGTCCGATGATCAGGTTCTCTGAAGGGGTTGTCCGAAAGTAGGGTCCTGAAAAATAAAGAAGATGATGAAGGTATGCGGGTCTCGTGACGGTTGAGCTGCACTGTGGACCGCATCGTCGTCACACCTCCGCATATGCCCATGGTATTTTGAGTGCGTAATTGTGTGCGCGCGACATAGATGCCGCCTGAATGGGACTGGGACGGAGGCCGGATTGCTAGTCGAGGTCTTGATGTGCCTGATGATCCTGTTGTAGAGCACTCCAGACTCGCTTGATGGTGTCCGGGGTTGTCATTGCCGAGTTGGCGGTCTGCCGAAGAAGGCTTCTTTGTACTTGTGCCGCGAGGGCCATAGTGTGCTCCTCCGTACGGAGAGAGCGGTATGTGTTTCCATTGACTATTATGACCCCGCAAGGTCCTGGCATCTTGAGCTTGAGGTATGCATAGTGTGGTAACACATTGAATCGAGCAAATGCGGTTCGTCCAAGTAGTGCATGATAGCCACTACGGAAAGGGACGATGTCTAAGATTAACTCCTCGCTTCAGAAGTTATCCGGAGATCCGAAGACCACTTCCAGTGTAATTGAGCCCGTACAACAGGCTTCTACACCTGGAATTACACCTTTAAAGGTGGTTTTGGTGGGTTTGATCCTTGAGGGATCGATACCCATTTTGCGCACTGTGTCCTGATAAAGCAGGTTCAGGCTGTTGGCACCGTCCATAAGGACTCGCGTGAGGTGGAATCCGTGAATGATTGGGTCAAGGACCAATGCGCCTAAACCGCCATGACGGATACTGGTGGGGTGGTCCCTGCGATCAAAAGTGATCGGACAGGATGACCATGGGTTGAACTTTGTGGCGACTGGCTCCATCGCATAGACATCCCTTAGTGCACGCTTTCGTTCCTTCTTGGGAATGTGGGTGGCATAGATCATATTTACCGTTTTCACTTGGGGAGGAAATTTCTTCTGTCCCCTTGTGTTCGGCCGCCCGGGCTCCTCGTCGTCCTTGCTGTGCAGCCCCTTGTCCTTGTTTTCGGCATTCAACTTGCCGGCCTGTTTGAACACCCAGCAATCTCTATTAGTGTGGCTGGCTGGCTTATCAGGGGTGCCGTGAATTTGGCATGTGCGATCGAGTATACGGTCCAGACTGGACGATCCCGGATTGTTTCTCTTGAACGGCTTTTTCCGTTGACCGGACTTGGAGTCGCTGAATCCGGCATTGACTGTCGGGTCTTGTGACACCCCCAAAATTTGGCCTTGTTTTAAGGGAATAAAATTTTGCCAGGATTTAAAACTTTGAATTTTTGAGCTCCATTTTGTTTTTTAGATCATTTCCTTCCCTGTTATTATGAGCTTTTCCCAGAGAGAAAACTTTTCAAATGTGTTATTGGACTTGATTAACCTCTCAAGTAAAACTTTTCCTTATCCAATATAACTAATTAACTGATTTAGTTGCTTGATCATTGTTTTCTTGAAAAATGGATTTTTAAGGTTAAATGGCCATATTTGAACTACAACCATTTGATAAATTCACTTAAAATTTCCACAAAAATTTGGAGATGTCATGTGATGTTTTTAAATCACTTTTATGCAAAAATATATTTCATTCATGAAATATTTTGAGCTCTACACTCAATTTTTCTTCTCTGGTCCAGAGTGCATTTTACACTGCAACCTATTTAAATATTTCTTTAAAACTTCTACCAAAATTAAGGGAGGTCAGTAGGAGCCTATTATTCCACTTTGTGCAAAAACCTAGTGCTGTTCTTTAAAAGTTTTGAGTGAATCAACCTCTTTTCCATTCTGGTCCAATTTGAGGATTTGTACAGCAACCACCATTTTAGTTGCTCCTATATCCGTGATTATTCCTCCTATTTGTAGTCCCCCATGTTAAACCCTTAAGTCCAGGAGCATGCACCTTTTGGATCATTTTTGGTTCATGAAATAATGTCATATATTTCATGTCCAGAATTGAAATTCTGCTAAAGTTACACTAACAAGTTTCTGCTTTTGGCCAAATAACCTCACCACTCTCTCTTTCATCCACAGAGACACTGATCTGGAGATTTTGGCCACTCCAAGAAATGCCTAAGTGCCCTTGGCATTTTGTCAAACACCTTTCAGGCATGATCAGTTTTGACATGAGTCCTTGTTTGCACTATGGACTTAATCCCCTGGCCAGACCAGCATGTCCAATGGTTTTGCCTTAAACTATAACCCCACCCTGCTAACTTTCTTGTGGTTTGGAGCCCCCTAACATGCCATAGCATTTCATCAAACACTTTCTGTGCGTGCACTGGGCGCGCCCAGAGCGCGCAAATTGCAGCCACGCGGCCGAGCCGACACGCTGGCCCCCACGGCTTTGGCCCGCTCTGCAGAACCTCGCCACGCGCTCCCCTTCTCTCAGCTACGCGCCAAGCCGCCCCTCGCCGCGCCCGGCAGGCCAAGCACTAGCCGCCGCCGCCGCCCGACAGCCCTGCGCCGTGCAGCGCCGCCCAAGCCACCCCGACTCGCCACCTGCCCCTGGAACAGCGCGTGCTCATCCGCAGCCATGTCCGCTAGCGCTCGTCGCCGCCACGATGCCCTGCTGCTACAGAACGTCGGTTCGCCGGAGAGATTATCCACGGCCGCCGCGGAACCGCCTTGCCACGCTATAAAAAGGAGCCCCGAGCTTCCCCGAGCACGAAGGCAACCTCAGACCACCCCTATGGCACTCCCCTAGCTCGCATTCGACCCGGGGAGGCCTCCTTCCTCATCTCCGGCAACTCCTGCCGCCGCCACCGCCCCGGCCAATCCGGCACCTCCAGTATCTCCCACTCTCCGGTCTCTCCACCAAGAGCTTCCACATCCTCCCGTGAGCCTTTTCCCCTACTTGATTTTGATCGGGAGCCAACGCCGCCACAAAGTCACTTCGCCACCGAAGCCTTCTTCCGCCGCGGAGCTCGCCGCCGGCAGCTCACCCCGTCCCCGCCGACCCAACGACTACCGGGAGGACCACCCCAACCTTACGGATCCATCCCCACCCTCGGGGGCCCGCGAGGAGCAGCCAAACGCCGGCGACGATCGCCGGAGCCCTGCTCCGCTCGGGCAAAGGAGGGAGACGACGCGTGGCGACTGGTCAAACCTGACCAGTGGGCCAGGCAGGCCCACTGTCAGTGACACCCCGCGCCGTCCGCGTGGTTAAGTGGAGGCGTAAAGCCTCAAGTACGCCTCCTCTGTACCAAAAGCGTAATCTCGTCTGAATCGTTTTATTTTCTGTTTTAATTTAAATAACAGATTTGACCAAATCTTTGACTGGCTATAACTTTTTAAATATAAGTCCAAATGAAATGATTCTTTTTCCTGCCTTCCTCAAATTTGGTCTAGTTTATTTTAAGATTTATTTGAAAAATTTTCAAACAACTTTTTGGTTCTGTTTTTGAAATGTGTGTTAATTCAAATGTATTCTTAAATAGGATTTTGGGAGAGAGAAGAAACTTTCAAAAGTTTTGGAGTGCACCCTGCCTTTCCACACATTGAAGGCAAGCATTCTGAATCCCGGCATAATATTTTTTGTGTGATCGTTGATACATTTATAACACCACCGCATTTCGAAGGACTTGTTATTTCATGTGATATGATCATATGCATGGGTGCATGTTGTTGATTTCCATGCTGTTGGAAATAGACTCACTTGTGATGATAATCACCCTCATGTGCCTTGCATGCATACCGGCAGGAACCCGGGAAAACCTCGGCCTTGGGTAGGCATGAGTTTGTCGCCGGTCTCCGTCGGGACGGTTATGTCTGGTATGGCATGGTAAGGTGATATGAGCGGTGACTTTGTTGGATGAAATATATGCGTCATGCTAATCATGCAGGAAATATTTGAACCTCCTGAGTCGACCGTAGATCGAGTCTTGTTCCAGTAACCCCCATACTTGTTCGTACTACCACTCGTCTCTACAGAAAGTAGAGTACGGTTCAGTAAGTTGTCAACCTCTTTCCAGCACACACCGTACAGAGAGGCAATGGTGGAAGATACCGGTTGTAGCTGGTAGGCAGGCCACCTGGTCCGGGGGCATGGGTGTTTCCGGTTGGGACCGAGAGGGGAGGCCACCCCTTAGAGCGCGCGATATAAATTTGATCCCATGCTACGCGAGGTTGTAGCCTCCCCACTTAGAGTTTGCTTAACAGGTGTCGTGGGTGATTCCAGACACGTGTGAGATAGGCTGGTGTGTGCAAGTTAGGTGTGTTTTCAACAAAAAGACCGTAGACGGAATTAGTCCTGCTGGACTAGAGAAATCCGTTACTCGTGGGTAAAGAGTACACCCTCTGTAGAGAATAAACCTATTCGAATAGCCGTGTCCATGGTTAAGGAGTATAGTCTGGGATGGGTCAGGTGTCGGTCTTAGTGTCGGTCTTCGGAGGTGAAACCGTTAAGCAGAAAATGGAATTACTACTCGTGACTTGTGATATCTATGATGATTATTATTATTGTTGACTAACCCATGATATTATTGTTATTATCGAGTATCTCTGGGATGGTTCTACCTCCAGGGATATTCATTATGATTGTTTCTTTTAAAGCCCTTTATGTGGCATCACTCAGACGCCCGACTGTGGCATTTCTTTTAAAGCCCTTTATGTGGCGTCGCTCAGACGCCCGACTGTGGCATTTCTTTTAAAGCCCTTTATGTGGCATCGCTCAGACGCCCGACTGTGGCATTTCTTTTAAAGCCATTTATGTGGCGTCGCTCAGACGCCCGACTGTGGCATTTCTTTTAAAGCCCTTTATGTGGCGTCGCTCAGACGCCTGACTGTGGCATTTCTTTTAAAGCCCTTTTTGTGGTGTCGCTCAGACGCCCGACTGTGGCATTGCTTGTTATTTATTTCATAAATTTTAATACTGCTATGTATTGCATTTTTTTATAAATAACCGCCTGTGCGCATCAGTATTTTATTTACTATTTTTGACTGACGTCATGAGCATAAAAATATTTTTAGCACATCATGGTTATATTATACCTGTGTTCATAATGTTTGCGAGTACATTCAAAGTACTCACTGGCTTGTCCCTGGCTATTGTCTTGGCTAGATTTTGCTCGCACGGAGAGGAGCGACGCAATGCCAGCCCCGGAACCCACTCAATGGAGATAGCAGCCTCGCGAAGATAGGAATTAACCTGGTCAGCTGTTCCCGTGGGAAATGGAGTCCCATAGACACTGATGTTTCACAACCCGCTTCCGCCATCAACCACTAGAAACCATTTGTTGTACTCACAGGCCAGAATGGTCTTGTACTACATATTTTTTTTGTATTTTTGCTTGGAATTTCTGTATCAAGTTGGAGCCTCATCAGCTAACAGTAATCCTGGGGCTGATGAGCACGACGGTCTTTTCTGGAAATTTATTACCCGGAAAACCCGGTCGTGACAGACTTGGTATCAGAGCCAGGCTGACCATTGGCTAATCCTATCTTAGCCAAGTCAATAAACATAGGCAAACCAACCCACCAGACCTTAACCAAACCCCAGCCAAGCTTCTCGTGCAAGATAGCCACACAGTGACCCAACACTTTTGGCAGTCGGTGCCCAACCTATCAACCTAACCTGTCACTCATGCGCCAGTGACCGGCCCCTAAATAATCCTTTCCCGCAAGCATTCGAAGGAAGATTCCGTCCCCTTTTTCCTATAAAAAGGGTGCGCTAGCACCAAACCAGCACAACACAGCCGCTACCCCAAACCGAGCCACAATGCCTGGACCTATAGTGCACAACGAAACCATAGCAACCAACCTTGGAGGTTTTGTGACCATCCTCGCAAACCTCACCCGTCGTGCCTACGCATTAGAGGAGCCACCAGAATATGTTGTGTATCAAGGACCCATGAGCGGTGAAGACCGCCAATTCTGGGCCACTGTGCACATTTACGGTAGGAGTCTAGCACCTGTGCGCCCCTACCGGTTCACCGGAAGAACAACTTCCTTTGAGCCACAAGCCATCCAGCTAGCCGCTCGAGAGGCTATAGTTCATCTCAGGCACTTGTCGCCCAGAGTTAACTGTCGCTCGTTCCACTACTACCCCAGACGTGAAGGGTATGGTAGACCACCCCAAGTTGCCAATGGAGATCACGAGACGGACCCCGCATTATTGCACCTAGTGCGCTATGTAAGTGAACTAGAGGCACTGTTCGACCAGATCACTGTTGATCTGATCGCAGCTCGTGGAGAGCTGGTTCGTCGAGCCCCGGCGAGAGAAGAAAACGAGCCCAAAACCGACAACCCAGTCGTGCTGTTTGGACAACCGATCGAGACCCCGAGATCTGCCCCAGCCATCGGCCAAGGTGCTGCGATAACCCCAGAAGTGCTTCGACGCATTTTGGGAGCACACTCCAACGGGGTTGTGGCCAACAATCCCCGCGATGGTCATCATCACTACCCCGACCCTGCAGTTCCTCCGCCATCTCCGACTAATCCCGGCAGAGAGACACGTGGAGAAGCCTCGACATCCACCAGGCACGCCCGTTTAGACATAAACGAGGTAGACTAAGCCGTATGAGTAGCACCAAGTTTCAATGTATCCTCGCTTTGTAATCATGCGACCGCGTATATTAATGCAGCCTGTCTTTGTGCCTCTGTTTTAATAGTAGCCTTGCATATTTGGTCAGCGCATAGCTGCATATTTTTCCGGGCACAACTACCCAAAACCAACCCGACGGCAACCACAGTAACACGTCTCTTTATGAGATATGTGTATCTCTGACACTGACCCGACCTTTGGAGCTAAGCTGGCAAATTTTTACCTTTCACCACGGTAAAACGATCCGGCTCCATTGCTATATAAAGGCCACCTTGTGACCTTACCCAGCAACCCTCACTTTGTGCACAACACTCACGCTTTTTCCTGTCATGCCGAACCCCAGCATTCATCTGAGAACCCCAGATGCAACTCCAGGTAGCTTTGTCAAAATATTGTGGGATTTTACCCGCAGTACCATGGGTTCTACCCAGCCACCCCAGTACGAGCTGTTCAAATCGAAGATCACCCCATCCACCTCGGAATATTGGGCAGCAGTACACATTCCTCCTGTAGACCCCAACCAAGATCCAACGGAACTTTCCTTCGTGGGGAAATCTATGCCAACCCCACACTTGGCCATAGAAGCTGCTGCGAAAGAAGCGATTGCTCGTCTTCGATCCGCAGTACCCTATGCCCGCGAACGAGGATATTATTACTTTCCGAGTCGTGCAGCACCCGGAGAAGTAACATCTTTTCCCGGTGGACGTATTGAGAGAGACCCAGTTCTGGCCAACCTTATCCAGTACATAATTTCTCAAGAGCATTTAAACCAGCGAGTGATGGATTATCTCCAGAGCCTCGCAGATTTAAATCCTCAGATTGCCATCGGCAGACCACTGAGACCCGACACAGAGAGACGCATACATCGACTGGTCAATCCACTTCCTCCGATAGAAGAAGAATGTATCCCTTTACCAGAGACATTTTATCAGGACCCCGCCCAGTTACCATTTTCATTTTAGACGTCATTACTGTATTTGTTCTTTGCAGCATTTATTTATGTGTGTGACTTATGCGTAATACCCTGAGTTTGTATGACGAGTCAATTATTTGGCTTCTGCTAATGTGTGTAGTTTTTGTTGTGGTTTATGCTCCTTTAAATTAACTGTTTTTCCCTCGCAAAACCCTGGAGTGAGATTTTCTTTTCCCTGAGTTGCTACATCTACACTTTCTCACGACGTGGATTATTTAATTTCACTCAGCACCACGAGCAGACTCACAATCATAATCATTCGGACACATACACTGTTTGCAAAACTTTGCAATGGTGTTACATCCAGCTAATCACCCCCCTAACAACAATTGGCACCCGGCACACCCCATCTACTCCTCATGATCACCACCACCGCGGAGAACCAACACCCGAGCCGCAGCATCGCGATACTCGTCGAAGATCATCGCGCACAGGAGCATAGAGAGCCCCAGCAGCGTCGCCAGCCCTCTGCATATCAGGATGACAAACCAGTCCGGCATCGCCTCCGCCATTAGAGCCTCGACCGAGCTTCTGTAAGCAGTAACGGAGAAGGAAGGAGGAGGAGAAGTGAGGCCAGATGTGAGGAGGAAGAGAGAGGCACCCCGACCGTTTTTATAGCTCGAGCTCGGTGTACGGTGGGCGAAGTCCACCAACGCCGCTCGTCGCCGATCGCCGGTGTTCGGAGTCGAATCCACGAGCAGTGCCGACAGCGCGCTGGCCCGCGAGGTGAGTGCACGCTGCACCGGCAGCTAGCACGCCGCGCACTACCACGGTACGGCCTAGATGCCCTACACACTAGGCGTCGCCGGTGGAGAAAGCGCGCGGGAGAGAGGAAGAAGAAAGGGCCATAGGGAGAAGAAGAGGAGACTGACAGTGGACCCCGGGTCCACCTGTCGGCCAGAGAGAGCACTGTGCTCTCGGGTACGACCAGCGTATATCTAAATTTAGGAGTTATCCAAAATTTATATCCAGCGTAGAAATCACCCGTTTTGTCCCGAACCGTAGACTTTTCCGCGCAGCCCCAGTTTTTCACACTGTGATTTTTCACCACTTATTGCCCTCTCATTGTAGCTACATCTTTATTGTGTAAATTATTTTCTTAACACCACTTTTAGCAAATCTCGAGGATGAGATTTTTCTTAAGGGGGTTAGTATTGTGACACCCCAAAAATTTGGCCTTGTTTTAAGGGAATAAAATTTTGCCAGGATTTAAAACTTTGAATTTTTGAGCTCCATTTTGTTTTTAGATCATTTCCTTCCCTGTTATTATGAGCTTTTCCCAGAGAGAAAACTTTTCAAATGTGTTATTGGACTTGATTAACCTCTCAAGTAAAACTTTTCCTTATCCAGTATAACTAATTAACTGATTTAGTTGCTTGATCATTGTTTTCTTGAAAAATGGATTTTTAAGGTTAAATGGCCATATTTGAACTACAACCATTTGATAAATTCACTTAAAATCTCCACAAAAATTTGGAGATGTCATGTGATGTTTTTAAATCACTTTTATGCAAAAATATATTTCATTCATGAAATATTTTGAGCTCTACACTCAATTTTTCTTCTCTGGTCCAGAGTGCATTTTACACTGCAACCTATTTAAATATTTCTTTAAAACTACTACCAAAATTAAGGGAGGTCAGTAGGAGCCTATTATTCCACTTTGTGCAAAAACCTAGTGATGTTCTTTAAAAGTTTTGAGTGAATCAACCTCTTTTCCATTCTGGTCCAATTTGAGGATTTGTACAGCAACCACCATTTTAGTTGCTCCTATATCCATGATTATTCCTCCTACTTGTAGTCCCCCATGTTAAACCCTTAAGTCCAGGAGCATGCACCTTTTGGATCATTTTTGGTTCATGAAATAATGTCATATATTTCCTATCCAGAATTGAAATTCTGCTAAAGTTACACTAACAAGTTTCTGCTTTTGGCCAAATAACCTCACCACTCTCTCTTTCATCCACAGAGACACTGATCTGGAGATTTTGGCCACTCCAAGAAATGCCTAAGTGCCCTTGGCATTTTGTCAAACACCTTTCAGGCATGATCAGTTTTGACATGAGTCCTTGTTTGCACTATGGACTTAATCCCCTGGCCAGACCAGCATGTCCAATGGTTTTGCCTTAAACTATAACCCCACCCTGCTAACTTTCTTGTGGTTTGGAGCCCCCTAACATGCCATAGCATTTCATCAAACACTTTCTGTGCGTGCACTGGGCGCGCCCAGAGCGCGCAAATTGCAGCCACGCGGCCGAGCCGACACGCTGGCCCCCACGGCTTTGGCCCGCTCTGCAGAACCTCGCCACGCGCTCCCCTTCTCTCAGCTACGCGCCAAGCCGCCCCTCGCCGCGCCCGGCAGGCCAAGCACTAGCCGCCGCCGCCGCCCGACAGCCCTGCGCCGTGCAGCGCCGCCCAAGCCACCCCGACTCGCCACCTGCCCCTGGAACAGCGCGTGCTCATCCGCAGCCATGTCCGCTAGCGCTCGTCGCCGCCACGATGCCCTGCTGCTACAGAACGTCGGTTCGCCGGAGTGATTATCCACGGCCGTCGCGGAACCGCCTTGCCACGCTATAAAAAGGAGCCCCGAGCTTCCCCGAGCACGAAGGCAACCTCAGACCACCCCTATGGCACTCCCCTAGCTCGCATTCGACCCGGGGAGGCCTCCTTCCTCATCTCCGGCAACTCCTGCCGCCGCCACCGCCCCGGCCAATCCAGCACCTCCAGTATCTCCCACTCTCCGGTCTCTCCACCAAGAGCTTTCACATCCTCCCGTGAGCCTTTTCCCCTACTTGACTTTGATCGGGAGCCAACGCCGCCACAAAGTCACTTCGCCACCGAAGCCTTCTTCCGCCGCGGAGCTCGCCGCCGGCAGCTCACCCCGTCCCCGCCGACCCAAAGACTACCGGGAGGACCACCCCAACCTTACGGATCCATCCCCACCCTCGGGGGCCCGCGAGGAGCAGCCAAACGCCGGCGACGATCGCCGGAGCCCCGCTCCGCTCGGGCAAAGGAGGGAGACGACGCGTGGCGACTGGTCAAACCTGACCAGTGGGCCAGGCAGGCCCACTGTCAGTGACACCCCGCGCCGTCCGCGTGGTTAAGTGGAGGCGTAAAGCCTCAAGTACGCCTCCTCTGTACCGAAAGCGTAATCTCGTCTGAATCGTTTTATTTTCTGTTTTAATTTAAATAACAGATTTGACCAAATCTTTGACTGGCTATAACTTTTTAGATATAAGTCCAAATGAAATGATTCTTTTTCCTACCTTCCTCAAATTTGGTCTAGTTTATTTTAAGATTTATTTGAAAAAATTTCAAACAACTTTTTGGTTCTGTTTTTGAAATGTGTGTTAATTCAAATATATTCTTAAATAGGATTTTGGGAGAGAGAAGAAACTTTCAAAAGTTTTGGAGTGCACCGTGCCTTCCCACACATTGAAGGCAAGCATTCTGAATCCCGGCATAATATTTTTGGTGTGATCGTTGATACATTTATAACACCACCGCATTTCGAAGGACTTGTTATTTCATGTGATATGATCATATGCATGGGTGCATGTTGTTGATTTCCATGCTGTTGGAAATAGACTCACTTGTGATGATAATCACCCTCATGTGCCTTGCATGCATACCGGCAGGAACCCGGGAAAACCTCGGCCTTGGGTCGGCATGAGTTTGTCGCCGGTCTCCGTCGGGACGGTTATGTCTGGTATGGCATGGTAAGGTGATATGAGCGGTGACTTTGTTGGATGAAATATATGCGTCATGCTAATCATGCAGGAAATACTTGAACCTCCTGAGTCGACCGTAGATCGAGTCTTGTTCCAGTAACCCCCATACTTGTTCGTACTACCACTCGTCTCTACAGCAAGTAGAGTACGGTTCATTAAGTTGTCAACCTCTTTCCAGCACACACCGTACAGAGAGGCCATGGTGGAAGATACCGGTTGTAGCTGGTAGGCAGGCCACCTGGTCCGGGGGCATGGGTGTTTCCGGTTGGGACCGAGAGGGGAGGCCACCCCTTAGAGCGCGCGATATAAATTTGATCCCATGCTACGCGAGGTTGTAGCCTCCCCACTTAGAGTTTGCTTAACAGGTGTCGTGGGTGATTCCAGACACGTGTGAGATAGGCTGGTGTGTGCAAGTTAGGTGTGTTTTCAACAAAAAGACCGTAGACGGAATTAGTCCTGCTGGACTAGAGAAATCCGTTACTCGTGGGTAAAGAGTACACCCTCTGCAAAGAATAAACCTATTCGAATAGCCGTGTCCATGGTTAAGGAGTACAGTCTGGGATGGGTCAGGTGTCGGTCTTAGTGTCGGTCTTCGGAGGTGAAACCGTTAACCAGAAAATGGAATTACTACTCGTGACTTGTGATATCTATGATGATTATTATTATTGTTGACTAACCCATGATATTATTATTATTATCGAGTATCTCTGGGGTGGTTCTACCTCCAGGGATATTCATTATGATTGTTTCTTTTAAAGCCCTTTATGTGGCATCGCTCAGACGCCCGACTGTGGCATTTCTTTTAAAGCCCTTTATGTGGCGTCGCTCAGACGCCCGACTGTGGCATTTCTTTTAAAGCCCTTTATGTGGCGTCGCTCAGACGCCCGACTGTGGCATTTCTTTTAAAGCCCTTTATGTGGCGTCGCTCAGACACCCGACTGTGGCATTTCTTTTAAAGCCCTTTATGTGGCGTCGCTCAGACGCCCAACTGTGGCATTTCTTTTAAAGCCCTTTATGTGGCGTCGCTCAGACGCCCGACTGTGGCATTTCTTTTAAAGCCCTTTTTGTGGTGTCGCTCAGACGCCCGACTGTGGCATTGCTTGTTATTTATTTTATAAATTTTAATACTGCTATGTATTGCATTTTTTTTATAAATAACCGCCTGTGCGCATCAGTATTTTATTTACTATTTTTGACTGACGTCATGAGCATAAAAATTTTTTTAGCACATCATGGTTATATTATACCTGTGTTCATAATGTTTGCGAGTACATTCAAAGTACTCACTGGCTTGTCCCTAGCTATTGTCTTGGCCAGATTTTGCTCGCACGGAGAGGAGCGACGCAATGCCAGCCCCAGAACCCACTCAATGGAGATAGCAGCCTCACGAAGATAGGAATTAACCTGGTCAGCTGTTCCCGTGGGAAATGGAGTCCCATAGACACTGATGTTTCACAACCCGCTTCCGCCATCAACCACTAGAAACCATTTGTTGTACTCACAGGCCAGAATGGTCTTGTACTACATATTTTTTTTGTATTTTTGCTTGGAATTTCTGTATCAAGTTGGAGCCTCATCAGCTAACAGTAATCCGGGGGCTGATGAGCACGACGCTCTTTTCTGGAAATTTATTACCCGGAAAACCCGGTCGTGACAGGTCTTTAGTGTTGTTGCCAATGTTCTGACGCTTATGCCTGTTGCGCCATGGCTTGCCGTTACTGTACAGATATCTGAAGTGCCGAATTTTCTTGGTGTGGTGTTACTGCGAGCCAGCCAACTGTCCTCGCCCGCGCAAAAGCGGGTCATGAGTGTCGTGAGGGCTGCCATGGAATTCAGCTTTTCTTGGCCGAGGTGTCAGGCGAGCCACTCGTCGCGGGTATTATGCTTAAAGGCCGCTAGGGCTTCGGTGTTCGTACAGTCGACAATCTGATTCTTTTTGGTTAGGAACCGAGTCTAGAATTTCCTGGCTAACTCTCCGGGCTGTTGGGTTATGTGACTTAAGTCACCAGCATCCGGTGGTCGCATGTAGGTGCCGTAGAAGTTGTCGAGGAATGTGTCCTCCAAGTTTTTCCAACTGCAAATGGAGTTCGCCGGCAGGCTATTCAGCCAGTGTCGGGCTGGTCCTTTGAGCTTAAGGGGAAGATATTTGATGGCGTGTAGATCGTCATCGCGGGCCATGTGAATGTGGAGACGGAAATCTTCAATCCATACCGTGGGGGTCTGTTGTGCCATCATATGATTCAATGTTTACGGGTTTAAACCCTTCTGGGAATTCGTGATCCATTACTTCATCAGTGAAGCAGATGGGGTGTGCAGCGCCTCTATGCCAGGCTATGTCGCGATGCAGGTTGACTAATTCTGGTCGGTTGTGTTCGGCCCGGCCGGACTTATTGTTAGCATACCCGGCATGACGGTCATCATCACGCGTTGTTGCGCGCCCCCGCGATCCGTATATAGATCTTAGTGGTCCTGCTTTGTTTTCCAGTATATCTCGCAGGTCCTGCGTATTGCCTCGGGTCATAGTGTATGGGCGTCAGGGTGCGGGCTGGTGTTCGGGATGATATGCCGCTTTGTCTCGGCCACGAGGTGGCCGGTCAAACTCGTCCTGTGCTGGTAGTGTAGGCTCTAGGGCCTCCTCCTCGAATTGAGGTAGCAACTTGTGCTTTGGGTAACCTTTGGTTGGGCACTCGAGTCCGTATTCGTCGGCTGCCAGGACCTCGGTCCATCTGTCTGTGAGCAGATCTTGATCAGCTTGAAGCTGCTGCTGCTTTTTCTTTAGGCTTCTTACAGTGGCTATAAGCCAGTGCTTGAAGCGCTCCTGCTCGACGGGATCCTCCGGCACGACAAATTCGTTGTCGCCGATGCTCACCTTGTCTTCGGCGAGATGCATATAGTTGTCATCCTCCAAATCTCGTCCGTCGCCTATTCATATGGGCTAGCTTGCCCGTCCTCCTATTTGACTTGCTCGAAGTTGGGCTGGTCGGGATTGTATTCATCTTCAGCACCATCCAGATTTCTGTTCTCTCCCATGACATTATTGCTGTGGCGGGGCTTAGAGCGGCACTGATGACGCCCATGCTTTGATTGCTTCCCTAAGGGGTTATCCTCTGTTGCCTCATTGCCATTGTTTTCTTCGAGGGTGTCCACCATATATATATATATATATCATATGAAGAGGTGGCAGTCCAGCGCCCTGTGGGCGGTGGTTCCTGTTCTCCTCCTACATTGTCATACATACCGTCGATGTCTTCAGAGTCGAAGTCGAGCATGTCGGTTAAATCATTGACAGTGGCAATGAAGTGGGAGGTGGGTGGGTACCAAATTTCTTCGTCATCTGCTTCCCACTCGAGCCGGACATAGTTCGGCCAAGAGTCTCCTAACAAAGAGAGAGACCTTAATGAATTTAGCACATCACCGAAGAGCGAGTGCTGAAAGATATCCGCGGTAGTAAACTCCATGATTGGAGCCCAATCAGATTCTATGGGTACGGATGCACGTGGTCCGGAACCTACGGCCGGAGGAAAGTCCGAGGGTTCGGTGACACAGATTTCCTTAGAGGTTGAGTCTGTGTTCGGCTCCAGCGCCGATGAGTATGCGGCCTCCATGGCAGGGTCCACCCCTCGTCCTCGGATGGCTCAATCTGGTCTGGACTAAAGTCCGGAGTTGTGGCAGGTGTGATATTCCGAATACTATCCGATGGCAGATCTAAGTCATCCATGTCGTGACCGTCCGGCACTCCTAATGCAGGCACGAATCCGTCGAAGATCAAGTCTCCATGGATGTCAGCCGTGTAGTTTACGTTTTTGAACCTGACCTGATGGCAAGGGGCGTAGCTGTCGATCTTTTCCAGATGGCCAAGTGAATTGGCCCGCAGTGCGAAGCCGCTGAACACGAAGATCTGTCTAGGGAGAAAAGTCTCACCCTGGACCGTGTTGTTATTGACGATTGAAGGAGCCATCAAACCTTGAAGCAACGACACACAGGAACACTCAATGAAAGCACCAATGTCGGTGTCAAAACCGGCGGATCTCGGGTAGGGCGTCCTGAACTGTGCCTCTAAGGCTAATGGTAATAGGAGGCTGGGGACACGATATTTACCCAGGTTCGGGCCCTCCCGATGGAGGTAATACCCTACTTCCTGCTTGATTGATCTTGATGATATGAGTATTACAAGAGTTGATCTACCACGAGATCGCAGAGGCTAAACCCTAGAAGCTAGCCTATGATTATGATTGTTGTTGTCCTATGGACTAAACCCTCCAGTTTATATAGACACCGGAGGGGGCTAGGGTTACATAGAGTCGGTTACAAAGAATGATATCTAACATCCGAATCGCCAAGCTTGCCTTCCATGCAAAGGAGAGTCCTATCCGAACACGGGACGAAGTCTTCAATCTTGTATCTTCATAGTCCAACAGTCCGGCCAAAGTATATAGTCCAGCTGTCTGGATACTCCCTAATCCAGGACTCCCTCAGCGTGCTCAGCAGACTTAGAGATAAACCTACTCAGGGCAGCAACGCATGCGGCAAGCCTACAGACGTCATTGACTCATTGGGGCGCCTCAATCTGCTCAATGGCTTTGATCTTGTCGGGATTCACTTTGATTCCACGTTGAGACACAAAGAACCCAAGAAGTTTGCCGGACGAGACACCGAACACACACTTCTCCGGGTTGAGTGTCGGAGTTATGGGCCACGGGTAGCCTCACTCGAGTCCCTAGGAACATCAAAACTTTGGGCCAGCTTCAGCTGGCAAAGACCCCAGCTAGAAGCTCCGCCCTCCGGGGGCCGGCTGGCTCATAGGCCGGCCACCGGAGGATGGTGAAGCACCAGAAGACGGCACTGGGAGCAGCCGGCTCCAGTAGGCCGGCTCCCAGAGAGGGTGGCCACCCGACTCCCATAGAGTCTGGGCCCCCATCAAGAGTACGAGCTAGAGCATGGCTACAGTGAAGCACGTCACCCCCGAATCCTGGGACAAGCATGGCTACAGTGCTCCGTACAGGTGGAGATCTCTGCACGGTGGGACACTGTGCCATGTCTCCCCTGACGTTGCTCCGATCTGGTGGAGCCTTGTTCCCCACGACAACCTGTCGATACAGCCTGCCGGCAGCGGGCCCT
Organism: Triticum dicoccoides; assembly: GCF_002162155.2. Classification (NCBI taxonomy): domain Eukaryota; kingdom Viridiplantae; phylum Streptophyta; class Magnoliopsida; order Poales; family Poaceae; genus Triticum; species Triticum dicoccoides. The sequence goes on along the minus strand of NC_041387.1, from coordinate 470,566,204 downwards.
ATCGGGCAGTGACGCTGTAGAAGACGACGGAAGCCCAATCAGTCGGACTCGGGAAGGACCGGACTCCAGCAGGCGGCCGTCCCTTGCCCCGAGGCAAGCATGCCATTAAGCTGATGAGACCAGGTGTGGCTACAGTGATCTCCCACCAGGCGGTGGGGCTGTAGCCACGCTGAAGATGACCGAGCCCTCGTCATCGATGGCACGGCTACAGTGAGCAGCCACCAACCAGTCGGCGAGACCCACCAGACGGCGGGCCCCATTGGTCGGCGAAGAAGCCGGAGGCTGGAGACACTGACAGCTGGGCCCAGCACCCGGACGGATTACCATTGTACCCCTGGGGGTAGGCCAATATAAACCCCCCAGGGCACCCATGCAAAGGGTTCCAACTCTGATAGAACTAGCCCGTTACCTAGGGCATGGAAGAGCTAGCCTTGCCTTCTCCTACCTCTAGACACAACTCAAGGAGCACCTTGTATCACTAGTGCCTAAGTGATCATGCGGAGACCCCGCAGAGCAGCTATAGGGGTATTATCTCCACGGAGAGCCCCAACCTGGGTAAAGTTAGCGGCGTACGTGTCTACGCCTCATCCCGCTTCCAGGCACCGGCGACGTTCTACTCGCTCCCACCATGATAAGCCATCCTATGGTATATGTCCCACCCAACTCCCGACATTGAGCTTGAGGTTGATCTTGCGCAAATTTGCAAAGGTTTCTTCCAGGTCCTGCACGAGCATAGCTTTGTCTTTGGTTTTGAGCACGATATCATCCATGTAGTGTAACGCCCCGGATTCGATGCGCCAGGTGTCTGCCAGTTATTCGCCGTCGTTGCCATGTCATTTGCTTGCGTGTTGCTTTTTGCCATGTCATCATGTGCATCTCATTTTGCATACATGTTCGTCTCATGCATACGAGCTTTTTCCCCGTTGTCTGTTTTGCAATCCGGCACTCCTATGTCATCCGGCGTCCACTTCTTGCCTCTATTTGTGAGCGGGTGTTAAACTTTCTCGGAATGGCCCGAGGTTTGCCAAGCGGCCTTGGTATAGCACCGGTAGACCGCCTGTCAAGTTTCGTGCCATTTGGAGTCCGTTTGATACTCTAATGGTTAACCGGGTAACCGTAAAAGCCCTCTTTGTCTTGCAGCCCAACACCCCTCCAAAGTGGCCCAAAACCCAGCAAACTCCCCTCCATGCTCTTGGTCGTTTGATCACGATCGCGTGGCCGAAAACCGCACCCCATTTGGACTCTCCTACCTCCCAGAATCTATAAATAAGTCCTCCCCTCCATTTTCGCCGATGAATCCCCAAACCCTAGATCAAATCGCCCCCACCACCACCGGACATGTCCGGCCTCGCCGGACGAAATCGCCGCCGCCCCGCAGCCACTGACGTCGCCCCACTTGTCCCTCTCTCTCTCCTCACGCCGCCGGCCCGCGGAGCCCATCAGGGGCCCGCGCGAGCCCGCGCCGCCGCGCCTCCCGGCCCGCGCCCCGGGGCTCGCCGCCGCCTCCACCGCCTCAGGGCCTCGCC
>NC_041387.1:470557618-470564303 GCF_002162155.2 Triticum dicoccoides | reverse complement strand
GTCCCCGCTGGCCGATCCGGTCGGGCCGGACAGATCCGCCCCTCCCGAGCTTCTCCGGCCACCTTCTACCTCAACTCCGTCGAGCCGCCGCCCCGTCTCCGGCCGTCCTCGGTTTCCGGCGCGGCCCAGATCCAGATCTGAAACGAGGTTGACCCCGTTTTTCGTCCAAGTCCCTGATATTTTGCATAATGTTGCCCTGTTCATCGCATCATAACTCTGCATCCGTAGCTCCATTTCATGCGTGTAATATGTCAAAATGTTCGTTGTGAGATGCTCTACATTTCATTCTATTGTGCTATGTTTGTTTGAGGACATCTTGATGCCCGAATCATCGTTGCAAGAGTGCTATATGATGTTAATCTGCTGAAACTGTTATAACTTGCTCATTTGTCATTTTTGCCATGATTGATGTGTGCATCCTAGGAGCATGAGCTCTACATGTGTTTTGAACTATGACATGCCATATTTACAGGGGTGCAATGCATGTATTTTTGTGAGTTTTGTACTGAGTGAATAAAGCTTGTTAAGTAGGGTACTTGATGTTGCTGTTTTGCTAGGCTGATTCTGTTATATTTTGTTGCCATGTAAACCTGCTGCTACAAGTCATTCTATAAATAATCTGTAGATGTTCACTAAGGATGTTTTGTTATACATGCCATGCTCTATCCATCCATGCCCCTGGCTGAATTTATAGCTTGTGGAGCTTGTTGTTATCATGCTTCAAAGTTGCTAAATAATGTTGTTGTCAGCCTGTTAACATTAAGTTTAGTTTTGTCATAAGTTTTGCTAGTGATCCATGCACCCTATGAACTTTCTTTTGCCATTCTTAGCTTCATAAACATTTCATATTACTGTTGGTCACCTTTCTATCCCATGTAATGCTTTGTGGTGAGTGGTACAAGGTCACTGCCTACTTATCGTTGTTCCTGCCATGTTTGAATCTGTCATATAACTTGCCATGTTTACATGGATGCCACCACATCTTCTGATCCTTTTTGGCTCATGGTCAGTAAAGGACTTTTGTTCTATGAATTTAGTAGTATCATGCCCTGCCTTTCTTTCCCATGATAAGTTCCTGTAACATGTTGATTTATAGCTCTAAACATTGCAACCTGATGTTATTTCTGCTAAGCCTGAAACTGTTATTACTTGCAATCTTGCCATGTGTTTTGGAGCATGTTCTAGTGATTTATGGAGATAGCTCAGTGTTCATGTTTTGTCATGCTTTACCTGTATATCATGTCCATGCCTTTTGTTCTCATGTTGGGGTGTTGTACATGTTGTTTTGATGCTTGCAATATGCCTAGTTGCTGTTTTGGACAGATTGTTGCTATAACTTGTATAGAGTGTATGTGTTGAACCGTTGCTCCGTTTTGAGTGTGCTCTATATGAAACTTGCTTGATTTTGCATGTAGCTTCATATTATAATGTTGCATCCTTGTTTTGAGGTGTTTGTTTGATGTTTGTATGCATTTTGCATCAATGCCATGTTTAAATTGTTTTGCTCATATCTTCTAGGCCGTAGCTCCGAAGTAAATGAACTTTATATGTAATTTGACTAGAATTTTGTGTAGATCATATTGGTGCATCTTAAATTGCTGTTTAACAACTTGAACATAATGTTTGTTCAGATATGGACCAATTTCGAAATTGCATATGAGGACTTACCGAAATTGTTATATGTTGTTCCCGGCCTCATTTAAACTTGCTTTGATGTGTTGCTCTTGTTTGCATCATCTCTTGCCATGAGTAGAATTATGTAGGTTTGTCATGCATCATACTTGGTTGAGCATCATGTCTTGTTCATGTGTTGTGTGTTTACCTTATTGTTTGCTTCTTTCCGGTTGTGCTCCTTCTCGTTAGTTCCTGTTTCGTTGCGATCGTGAGGATTCGTTCGTCTACGCTTGGTTCGGCTTCATCCATGCATCTTCTTCATGGACTCGCTCTTCTTCCTAGCGGGATTTCAGGCAAGATGACCGTCACCCTGGATCTCACTACTATCATTGCTATGCTAGTTGCTTCGTTCTATTGCTTTGTTGCGCTACCTACCACTTGTTCTTCAAGCCTCCCAATTTACCATGTTAGCCTCTAACCTTTTCACCCTTCCTAGCAAACCATTGCTTGGCTATGTTACCGCTTTTCTCAGCCCCTGTTATAGCATTGTTAGTTGCAAGTGAAGTTGAAGATTGCCCCATGATGGACAGGATTATGTTGGGATATCACAATATCTCTTATATTATTAATGCATCTATATACTTGGTAAAGGGTGGAAGACTCGGCCTTATGCCTGGTGTTTTGTTCCACTCTTGCCGCCCTAGTTTCCGTCATACCGGTGTTATGTTCCCGGATTTTGCGTTCCTTACGCGGTTGGGTGATTTATGGGACCCCCTTGACAGTTCTCTTTGAATAAAACTCCTCCAGCAAGGCCGAACCTTGGTTTTACCATTTGCCACTCCTAGCCCTTTTTTCCCTTGGGTTTCCGGAGCCCGAGGGTCATCTTTATTTACCCCCCGGGCCAGTGCTCGTCGTGAGTGTTGGTCCTACCTGTTAGCCGCCGGTGGCCACCAAGGGCAACTCTGGGCTGGCCTACCGGAAGTTTGGACAATCCGGTGTGCCCTGAGAACGAGATATGTGCAGCTCCTATCAGGATTTGTCGGCACATCCGGGCGGCTTTGCTGCTCTTGTTTTACCAATGTCGAAATGTCTTGTAACCGGGATTCCGAGTCTGATCAGGTCTTCCTATGAGAAGGAATATCCTTCTTTGATCGCGAGAGCTTATCATGGGCTAAGTTGGGACACCCCTGCAGGGTTTAAACTTTTGAAAGCAGAGCCCGTGGTTATGTGGCAGATGGGAATTTGTTAATGTCCGGTTGTAGATAACTTGACACCTGATTCGGATTAAAATGCATCAACCGTGTGTGTAGCCGTGATGGTCTCTTTTTGGCGGAGTCTGGGAAGTGAACACAGTTTTGGGTTATGTTTGACGTAAGTAGGAGTTCGGGATCACTTCTTGATCATTGCTAGTTTCACGCCCGTTCCGCTTGCTCTCTTCTCGCTCTTATTTGCGTATGTTAGCCACCATACTTGCTTAGCCGCTGCTGCAACCTCACCACTTTACCCCTTCCTTTCCCATTAAGCTTTGCTAGTCTTGATACCCATGCTAATGGGATTGCTGAGTCCTCGTGGCTCACAGATTACTACAGCAACAGTTGCAGGTACAGGTTATGCGATGATCATGACGCGAGAGTGATGTTTGCTTGTTTTTGGAGTTCTTCTTCTGCTTCTTCTTTGATCAGGGGATAGGTTCCAGGCCGGCAGCCTGGGCTAGCAGGGTGGATGTCATTTGAGTTTCTGTTTGTGTTTCATCCGTAGTCGGATGATGCTCTTATGAATGATGATGTTGTATTCGTGTGGTATTGTATGCCTCTTGTATGTATCCCCAACTATTATGTAATGTTGATGTAATGATATCCACCTTGCAAAAGCGTTTCAATATGCGGGTCTATCCTTGGTGGGACCTTCGAGTTCCTTTTGGATATGGTCGCATATTGGGCGTGACAAGTTGGTATCAGAGCCTCGACCGACCCTAGGAGCCCCCTTGTTTGATCATGTAGTCTGGCCGTTGTTGAGTCTAGAAGAAAACTGTTTTTGGAGTCTAGTTATATCGGAGAGTAGGAATTCTTTTTACTCCTCAGCCCCTTCGTCGCTCTGGTGAGGAATCTTGACGTAGGTGTTTTGAATTACTCCTCTTCCCTTTCAAATTTTTCTGTAGGATCACGCAGTTGGTTTTCCGATCGTTGTTTCTCACCTCTTTTCATCTGGTGCATTTCTCGTCAAGTTGACTTGAGCCTCTTCGCCTTTGCCAAGTTCAATCCTCAGTTCTTTTCTTTTTCCCACCTGCCCACCCCTTTTCTTGTCGAAGCCGGAGTCTGTAATCGAGTATCCATCCTACTCGTGCAAAGTCTTTGTTTTCTTTCCTCAATTATTTCAACCGGTGTCTTCTCTTCAAGTTATTCATCGTTTCTCTCTTCCAAGTTGCCTTTGTTTTCCCGCCCTCCCACCCTCTTCTTCCCGGAGCCTGAGTCTCTTTCGAGCATCAATTTCTTTCATGTGGAGCCTCTTCAGTCTTCCCTCAATTATTTCAACTGGTGAATTCACTTTTGTTTGACATTCTTCATCTCCTTCCGGTGGACTCAATTCAAGTTTTCGGCGTTGATCGTATTCTTTTTCTCAAGTGTTCTCCTTGCTTGTTTGCCTCTCTCCATTCAATCATTCTGGAGTTCGTAAGACATCTCAGGAGATTCGTCTGTGTTCCAATTAATTCTAGATTATCACCTCATTCAAATATTTCAATTGTTCCGGTGCATCATCTATCTCTTCAACAATCCTTTTCAACGGTGTTTTTCTCTTTAGTGGGCCCTAACCCATAGGTCTTTTCCCAGGATCTTACCTGACTCTTCTAATTCCCCCGGAGTTATTCTCAAATTCTTTTCAAGTTTGACGTAAGAATGAATTTCATCAGTCATATGCCTTGTCCAAGATCACTTTCAAATTCTTTTCATTGTTGGCTCAATCATCTTCTCTTTTCATTCTCCCGGAGTATCTCAGTAATTTTGATGGTGTTTCTCGTCGTCATTTGAAGTTCGAAGAAGAGTTTTCCTCTAAATCTTGTCCGTTCTCTCGAAGATTCGTGGTTCTAGCTTCATATCATCCTCTTGAATTATTTCAGTTTGTCAGATATTCTTTGTTACCCATCCGGAGTATTTCAGGAGTTGATTTCTTTTTCATTTCACTGGAGGCCATCATTCCAGTTACCGTTCTCTATTTATCCCGGTGCTTCGTTCAAGTATTCTTCAATCAGTTCACGATCCCTTCGTTATCTTGTCTCTTTTATCCCTCAAGTATCTATGTGCTTTTCTAATTCTTCCCGGTGATTCATTCTCTTTCATCAGTCATTTTCGAATTGTTACGGTGGTTCATTCAGATTTTTTTCCTTTGTCATCATATTAATCCATTCGTTCTTTCCAATCCTACCGGTGCTTCATGAAGACCTTCTCAAGTTTGTGATATGTCACTTCTCAATTCTTTTCAAGAAGAATAAGTAGTATGCAAGATCCATTGCTTGTCATCAATTAAATTTAATGAAGGATAAGCATATAATAAATCTTATTCTTATTTCCTCAAAGTGAGTAATCCCTTCCTTCGGAGTTTGTTCTTGATGAATAAAATCTAGTTCCAAGTGTTTTCATATTTTCTTTTCCGGAGTTCAAATTTCCTCGGCCATTTCGTCGGAACCTCCATCTAAATCATCGCAAGCTTTATTCTTATTATTTCATCCTTCATTCTATCTCATCTTCCTCTCGTCATCAGAGTTCTTCATGGTGGTTCGTCATGATTTAATTCATTCTTCAACAGTTCATCAAGACTTTGTCGAAGTAGCTCAAGTATCTTTCCTTTTTGCATCTCGAAGTGCAAGTAATTCTCCATATTCTTTTGAAGTGGAGTTTTGCATTTCTTCGTTCTTCTAAGCTATCCAATCGTTTCCGTTTGTGGTCGGTTATCACCTCATAATTTTGAGATGTTTTCCATAAGTCCACAACAAGCTTATTCTTTCATTTTTAATTTTCTCAACAACTTAGTTCAATCCTTTCTTCTAAGGTTGCTTTCTATTTCATTCGTGGTAGAAGATGTCGTCTTCTTCTTCGTTCTTTTCTTTCAATCTTTTTCATTTCTTCCGGATGCATTGTGTTGTTCCTCTCGTCAACTATCGTTCCATCCTCTCAAGCTAATGTTCTATTCCTTCCATTTTCAGTCGGTGTGCTGACTAATTCCTTTCAGTCTTATTCCTCCCCTATCTTGTTCTAACCGGAGTGGTTTCATAGTCTATCTGATTCCGTGAGCTTTCGATTCTCGTCATTCTCTTCGTTCCTCTCTTCTTCTCGAGTGCTCTCTATTCTTTGCTTATTCTCTTGAGTTCTTATTTCACCTCACCCCTTTTCCCTTCCGTCTTGGTCCTAAGATCTCGGGACAAGATCTCTTGTTAGTGGAGGAGTGTTGTAACGCCCCGGATTCGATGCGCCAGGTGTCTGCCAGTTATTCACCGTCGTTGCCATGTCATTTGCTTGCGTGTTGCATTTTTCCATGTCATCATGTGCATCTCATTTTGCATATGTGTTTGTCTCATGCATCCGAGCTTTTTCCCCGTTGTCCGTTTTGCAATCCGGCACTCCTATGTCATCCGGCGTCCCCTTCTTGCCTCTCTTTGTGAGCGGGTGTTAAACTTTATCGGAATGGCCCGAGGTTTGCCAAGCAGCCTTGATATAGCACCGATAGACCGCCTGTCAGGTTTCGTGCCATTTGGAGTCCGTTTGATACTCCAACGGTTAACCGGGTAACCGTAAAAGCCCTCTTTGTCTTGCAGACCAACACCCCTCCAAAGTGGCCCAAAACCCAGCAAACTCCCCTGCATGCTCTCGGTCATTCGATCACGATCGCGTGGCCGAAAACGGCACCCCATTTGGACTCTCCTACCTCCCAGAATCTATAAATAAGTCCTCCCCTCCATTTTCGCGGATGAATCCACAAACCCTAGATCAAATCGCCCCCGCCTCCACCAGACACGTCCGGCCTCGCCGGACGAAATCGCCGCCGCCCCGCAGCCACTCGCATCGCGCCGCGTGTCCCT